>NC_092167.1:33518864-33636364 GCF_045791955.1 Oncorhynchus clarkii lewisi
CCTTTCACTCAACTACATTACCTCCCCCTTTCACTCAACTTCATCACCTCCCCCTTTCACTCAACTTCATCACCTCCCCCTTTCACTCAACTTCATCACCTCCCCCTTTCACTCAACTACATAACCTCCCCCTTTCACTCAACTACATCACCTCCCCCTTTCACTCAACTACATAACCTCCCCCTTTCACTCAACTACATCACCTCCCCCTTTCACTCAACTTCATCACCTCCCCCTTTCACTCAACTTCATCACCTCCCCCTTTCACTCAACTTCATCACCTCCCCCTTTCACTCAACTACATTACCTCCCCCTTTCACTCAACTTCATCACCTCCCCCTTTCACTCAACTACATTACCTCCCCCTTTCACTCAACTACATAACCTCCCCCTTTCACTCAACTACATCACCTCCCCCTTTCACTCAACTTCATCACCTCCCCCTTTCACTCAACTTCATTACCTCCCCCTTTCACTCAACTTCATCACCTCCCCCTTTCACTCAACTTCATCACCTCCCCCTTTCACTCAACTACATAACCTCTCCCTTTCACTCAACTACATAACCTCCCCCTTTCACTCAACTACATAACCTCCCCCTTTCACTCAACTACATACCTCCCCCTTTCACTCAACTACATAACCTCCCCCTTTCACTCAACTTCATCACCTCCCCCTTTCACTCAACTACATAACCTCCCCCTTTCACTCAACTACATAACCTCCCCCTTTCACTCAACTACATAACCTCCCCCTTTCACTCAACTACATACCCTTTCACTAATTGCATTCCCTCTTTCCCTCCCTCTGGCCCACTATCATTCATTCCTGTTTCTCTGACATAAATGCTTTTCTCCTCTCTCTATATCTCTCATCCCTGTTCCCTTCTCTCCCTCTCATCCCTTCTCTCTCTCATCCCTTCTCTCTCTCATCCCCTCTCTCTTTCATCCCCTCCATCTCTCATCCCTCCTCTCTTTCATCCCCTCCATCTCTCATCCCTCCTCTCTTTCATCCCTCCTCTCTTTCATCCCTCCTCTCTTTCATCCCTCCTCTCTTTCATCCCTCCTCTCTCATCCCTTCTCTCTCTCTCATCCCTTCTCTCTCTCTCATCCCTTCTCTCTCTCTCATCCCTTCTCTCTCTCTCTCTCATCCCTCCTCTCTTTCATCCCTTCTCTCTCTCTCTCATCCCTTCTCTCTCTCTCATCCATTCTCTCTCCCTCTCACCCCCCCTCTCTCTATTTCATCCCTCCTCTCTCTCACCCCCCCTCTCTCTATTTTATCCCTCCTCTCTCTCACCCCTTCTCTCTCTCTCTCTCTCTCTCACCCCTTCTCTCTCTCTCTCATCCCCTCTCTCTCTCTCTCATCCCCTCTCTCTTTCATCCCCTCCATCTCTCATCCCCTCCATCTCTCATCCCCTCCATCTCTCATCCCCCTGTCTCTCTTTCATCCCTCCTCTCTTTCATCCCTCCTCTGTTTCATCCCTCCTCTGTTTCATCCCTCCTCTGTTTCATCCCTCCTCTCTCTCTCTCATCCCTCCTCTCTTTCATCCCTTCTCTCTCTCTCATCCCTTCTCTCTCTCTCATCCATTCTCTCCCTCTCACCCCCCCTCTCTCTATTTCATCCCTCCTCTCTCTCACCCCCCCTCTCTCTATTTTATCCCCCCTCTCTCTCTCTCATCCCTTCTCTCTCTCTCATCCCTTCTCTCTCATCCCTTCTCTCTCTCTCATCCCTTCTCTCTCTCTCATCCCTTCTCTCTCTCATCCCTTCTCTCTCACTCATCCCTTCTCTCTCACTCATCCCTTCTCTCTCACTCATCCCTTCTCTCTCACTCATCCCCTCTCTCACTCATCCCTTCTCTCTCACTCATCCCTTCTCTCTCACTCATCCCTTCTCTCTCACTCATCCCTTCTCTCTCACTCATCCCTTCTCTCTCATCGCTGTTCTCTCACTCATCAGTATTTTCTTCTACGCGGTGAGCCAAGCTGATTTTATAAGATGCTTTTGAGAAGCTGACTCTTCAGGATCACTGACTCCAGATCAGTCAAAGACAAAATATTTCATTTGAGAAGCTGCTGCTGTAGGCAGGATGGCTGACTTGAGATCAGTGAATGAAAAGAGGTTTCATCCTCCGCTCTCTGACAACAAAGACAGAGGGAAACAACTTGTGCCATATATACTCCTCTCGGTCTCTGATGGGCACAAGGAGAGAGAGATGGCACTCCACAAGGTGTGTGTGTGACAGGGATCTGGCATGTGCTTTCAAAGAGCTACAGATATCAGGAGTATGTGTGTCACTGAAGAGCTTTGAATGGTGAAGAGGAGAAAGGGATGAGAGAGAGAGAACAGGGATGAGAGAGAGTCAATGCTTAGTGAGATGTCACTCTTTTACAACCAAGACAAGCCCCCCCCCCCCCCCCCCCAGTCTCTCCTTATCTTTCGCTACATCCCTCCTCCATCTCTTCCTCACTTCAGTTCGGGCTCATTTAGTCCACTGTGAATAAATTAACACATGCTAAGGTAGGTTAATTACAAGACATTTCCTTGAGGGGAAAGACTCATACATACATCTGAACTACACACACATACACACACACACACACACACAGTCTACTACTGGCTCATAACAATCTTGATTAAATGCATGTACACGCACACTCAATCAGGTAAACACATGATCATAATGACAATCTCAATCAGGTAAACACATGATCATAATGACAATCTCAATCAGGTAAACACATGATCATAATGACAATCTCAATCAGGTAAACACATGATCATAATGACAATCTCAATCAGGTAAACACATGATCATAATGACAATCTCAATCAGGTAAACACATGATCATAATGACAATCTCAATCAGGTAAACACATGATCATAATGACAATCTCAATCAGGTAAACACATGATCATAATGACAATCTCAATCAGGTAAACACATGATCATAATGACAATCTCAATCAGGTAAACACATGATCATAATGACAATCTCAATCAGGTAAACACATGATCATAATGACAATCTCAATCAGGTAAACACATGATCATAATGACAATCTCAATCAGGTAAACACATGATCATAATGACAATCTCAATCAGGTAAACACATGATCATAATGACAATCTCAATCAGGTAAACACATGATCATAATGACAATCTCAATCAGGTAAACACATGATCATAATGACAATCTCAATCAGGTAAACACATGATCATAATGACAATCTCAATCAGGTAAACACATGATCATAATGACAATCTCAATCAGGTAAACACATGATCATAATGACAATCTCAATCAGGTAAACACATGATCATAATGACAATCTCAATCAGGTAAACACATGATCATAATGACAATCTCAATCAGGTAAACACATGATCATAATGACAATCTCAATCAGGTAAACACATGATCATAATGACAATCTCAATCAGGTAAACACATGATCATAATGACAATCTCAATCAGGTAAACACATGATCATAATGACAATCTCAATCAGGTAAACACATGATCATAATGACAATCTCAATCAGGTAAACACATGATCATAATGACAATCTCAATCAGGTAAACACATGTACAGTACATTAATAACGTGTGAAATAATGGACCCAGAAACCCACAATGTAACAACTTCCCTTATACAATCACACACACACACACACACCAAATCAACATCGAACCATCCATCTTCTCCCCATTTTCCACACGCACCTCGTGTCTCTCTCTCCATCTCTGTATCTGTCTGACTGTCTGTGTGTGTGTGACCTTTGCGTTTGAGCCCTCATTGATTACGGTTGGAGCTGTCAATCGATCCCTCAGTCTGTCTGAGGGAAGATAAAACGCTCCTGTCCGTGCTATGGACACCCCGGTTGCCATGTCTGGCTAGACATAGATTGGGGCTGCAGAATAGATCTGGCAACCCAGCGGTTCTTATCTCAACCCTTCATACCACAGCAAGAAACTATAATGGCTGATGTTGTGGGCAAACACACAGGCAAGCACACACACACACACACACCTCAACCCACTTCATATTCTTAACACAAAACACACAGGCACGCATGCATGTATGTAACACACACACACACAGTGGGCTATTGTGAATGTTGCAGTGGGTTAACACATCTAAGCAGATGTCATCTGAAAAAAATGCAGTTCTGCTGATTGTGAGTGAGTGCATACTCGGAGTACCGATACGATACGCTCTCCCAACCCTGCCTCGCAAACACACGTGAAGATACTAGATGTGGCACAGAAACTGGCAGGCAAATATAGAGCACAAGTAGCTCGGTACGAGGGAAGCGAATGGAGTCGGTTCGTCTGTAGTTCACGGTCTCTCATTCTCTCACTCTTTCTCAAATGTTCTCTCTCTCTCTCTCCGTCGCCATTTGCACTCCTTCTTGGCTCTCTCTCTCCCCCCACCCATGAGAAGAGGAAGTGAAAACAGCATTAATACACCTGAGTGAATGGGGGTCCCAAGGACGTAGGAGAGAATCTACAGTACAGCAATCTAATAATGTCTACTCTTTCCTGAGGAGTTTTACACAGAGCTCATGTTTGGGTTGGCAAGGCCGTGTGTGTGTGTGTGTGTCTGCATGAATGACTGTATGTTAAGAGTTCTCCTGAACTCCTGAATTCACTCTCTCTCTCCCTCAGTGTTGTGTGTGCTTAAGAAAACAACCCCAGGGAGGTTTCGCTTGACGTGACCTTAAGAGATTGTTCTACGTGATACACACGCTGGGCTTGGCTGGCATTGATGACCTCGTCACGTATTCACGAGTCCTAACCTCAAACAAGCCCACATGAAAACACAAGAACCAGCTGGATCGCCGGTCACTGCAAGTCTGACAATAACAATAACCTCGGGCCAAATCAACAGCAGCAGAGGAGATACAGACAGCAAGCAACACCCCCCCCCCCCCCCCCCCCCCCACACACACACACACACACAACAATCCTCCCCGCTCACCGATGATGTAGTAGTCAGCATTGGTCTTGAACTCGTGTCCCCACAGGTTAGGAGAGTACTCCTGGAACTTGATGGTGAACCTCATGTCATTGTTGGGCTTGTCACAGGTGAGCAGCAGGTTGGGCGCGCCCGTCACCTCACACCTGTCCGCCTGCTCACGTGACGACACCAGGTACAGCTTGTAGAACTCGTACTCGGCGGGGGCCCGCTGGCTGGGGGGGTCCGACGACGGACAGATGAGATCCAGACGATCCCCAATCTGAGGGTAGAGGACGTAGCCCTTATCATCCAAAAACCTAGAGGGAGACAGAGGGAGAGAAGGAAAGAGAAAGCAAGAGAGGAGGGAGAAAGAGGGAGAGAAGGAAAGAGAAAGAGAGAGATGTAGAGAGAGAAGGAGAGAGATGTAGAGAGAGAAGGAGAGAGATGTAGAGAGAGAAGGAGAGAGATGTAGAGAGAGAAGGAGAGAGATGTAGAGAGAGAAGGAGAGAGATGTAGAGAGAGAAGGAGAGAGATGTAGAGAGAGAAGGAGAGAGATGTAGAGAGAGAAGGAGAGAGATGTAGAGAGAGAAGGAGAGAGATGTAGAGAGAGAAGGAGAGAGATGTAGAGAGAAAGAAAGAGAGGAGGAGGGAGAAAGAGAAGGAGAGAGAAGTAGAGAGAAAGAGAGAGAGAATGAGAGAGAAGTAGAGAGAGAAGTAGAGAGAAGGAGAGAGAAGGAGAGAGAAAGATATAGGTAGAAATTAAAACGAGAGATTAGTATAAAGACTAATCAACATAACCTATATAGTAAGTGTTTCTCCGTCTCCTTTCGTTGAAGGCAGTTTTTTTTCGTCACGCAAAAACGCAAACCCTCACCTCCCTACTCATCCAACAGTGGATATGGAAATGACTCTGTTAAATCCCGCAATTCATTTACATTTGAGTCATTTAGCAGACGCTCCTATCCAGAGCAACTTACAGGAGCAATTAGGGTTAAGTGCCTTGCTCGAGCTCACATTGAGCAGATTTTTTCATCTAGTCGGTCCGGGTCCGGTACCTGACGCCAGGCAGCAGAGGACACCCAGTCAACAGAGGATACCCAGTCAACAGAGGATGAGTTGACCACCCCAGGATCTTGGCGACACTTAGTCAGAACAGACAGAGAGGCAGAGGAGGGACATTACGGACTCATCCACTTTTTCATTCACAGAACACAATGCCACTTTGGCTAACAGCACACCACAACGCTAGTACGGCTAACAACACAAGAGCACGGTTAGGCTATCTGTTAGCATTAGCACTTTTTTGCTAGCAGTAGCACATAGTGAATGGGAAATGTAGGCTGTGTGACCAGAAATGTGCTAATTGAGTAGCTGTTAGAATGTTTGGCTAGCAGCATAAATGAATGAAGAATTTCGTCCTTGACCCTGCAAATGGTAGTGGAGAAGCTAGCCTAGCGCTAGTGTAGTAGAGGCCTGCAGCAGCAGAGGAACTTGGCATTCCTGTTCTCATCACCGGGAGCAGGAGGTTATCACTGAGCACTTACACTGGAGAGGGAAACACTCACTCCACTCAACACACACCCCCGCACCAGGAAAGCACAGTAGGGGGCTGGGCACACACACACACACACACACACACACACACACACACACACACACACACACACACACACACACACACACACACACACACACACACACACCATTTACAGAATGTCTACTATACATTCCAGTCACATAGGCAGTTGCTAAGAGGCTTCCGTGTACACAATATCACACTCAGGAGATACTAACACATACCCATACAAACACCTTCCTGAAGGCACATTCACACCTGCCTTATTTCCTGCATGGCACATTTGTGTGTTATCTGATGGTGGATTGTAGCCTGTCACAGTAGACCTGAGCGCGTGCGCGTGCGTGCGAGCGAGAGAGCGAGAGGGAGGGGAATAGTCAGAGAGAGAGAGTGACAGAGAGAGAGAGAGAGCGAGAGAGAGAGAGGAATAGACAGAGAGAGAGAGAGTGAGAGAGGAATAGACAGAGAGAGAGAGTGACAGAGAGAGAGAGAGAGCGAGAGAGAGAGAGGAATAGACAGAGAGAGAGAGAGTGAGAGAGGAATAGACAGAGAGAGAGAGAGTGAGAGAGGAATAGACAGAGAGAGAGAGAGAGAGAGAGGAATAGACAGAGAGAGAGCGAGAGAGAGGAATAGACAGAGAGAGAGAGAGAGAGAGGAATAGACAGACAGAGAGAGAGAGAGAGAGAGGAATAGACAGAGAGAGAGAGAGAGAGAGAGAGAGGAATAGACAGAGAGAGAGAGAGAGAGAGGAATAGACAGAGAGAGAGAGAGAGAGAGAGAGAGAGGAATAGACAGAGAGAGAGAGAGAGAGTGAGAGAGGAATAGACAGAGAGAGAGAGAGAGTGAGAGAGGAATAGACAGAGAGAGAGAGAGAGAGAGAGGAATAGACAGAGAGAGAGAGAATAGACAGAGAGAGAGAGAGCGAGAGAGAGAGAGGAATAGACAGACAGACAGAGAGAGAGAGAGAGAGAGAGAGGAAAAGACAGAGAGAGAGAGAGAGAGAGAGAGAGAGAGAAAGACAGAGAGAGAGAGAGAGAGAGAGAAAGACAGAGAGAGAGAGAGAGAGAGAGAGAGAGAGAGAGAGAGAGAGGAATAGACAGAGAGGAATAGACAGAGAGAGAGAGAGCGAGAGAGAGAGAGGAATAGACAGAGAGAGAGAGGAATAGACAGAGAGAGAGAGAGAGAGAGAGAGAGAGAGAGAGAGAGAGAGGAATAGACAGAGAGAGAGAGGAATAGACAGAGAGAGAGAGAGAGAGAGAGAGAGAGAGAGAGAGAGGAATAGACAGAGAGGAATAGACAGAGAGAGAGAGAGCGAGAGAGAGAGAGGAATAGACAGAGAGAGAGAGAGTGACAGAGAGAGCGAGAGAGAGAGAGGAATAGACAGAGAGAGAGAGAGTGAGAGAGGAATAGACAGAGAGAGAGAGAGTGACAGAGAGAGAGAGAGAGAGCGAGAGAGAGAGAGGAATAGACAGAGAGAGAGAGTGAGAGAGGAATAGACAGAGAGAGAGAGAGTGACAGAGAGAGAGAGAGAGAGAGAGAGAGAGAGAGAGAGAGAGAGGAATAGACAGAGAGAGAGAGGAATAGACAGAGAGTGACAGAGAGAGAGAGAGAGAGAGAGGAATAGACAGAGAGAGAGAGAGAGAGAGAGAGAGAGAGAGAGAGAGAGAGAGAGAGAGAGAGGAATAGACAGAGAGAGAGAGGAATAGACAGAGAGAGAGAGAGAGAGAGAGAGAGAGAGAGAGGAATAGACAGAGAGAGAGAGAGAGAGAGAGAGCGAAATAGACAGAGAGAGAGAGAGAGAGAGAGAGGAATAGACAGAGAGAGAGAGAGAGAGAGAGAGAGAGAGAGAGAGAGAGAGAGAGAGAGAGAGAGAGAGAGAGAGAGAGAGGAATAGACAGAGAGTGAGAGAGAGAGAGAGAGAGAGTGACAGAGAGAGAGAGCGAGAGAGAGAGAGAGAGGAATAGACAGAGAGAGAGAGAGAGAGAGAGAGAGAGAGAGAGAGAGAGAGAGAGAGAGGAATAGACAGAGAGAGAGAGAGAGAGAGAGAGAGAGAGAGAGAGAGAGAGAGAGAAATAGACAGAGAGAGAGAGAGAGAGAGAGAGAGGAATAGAGAGAGAGAGAGAGAGAGGAATAGACAGAGAGAGAGAGAGGAATAGACAGACAGAGAGAGAGAGAGAGAGAGAGAGAGAGAGAGAGAGAGAGAGAGAGAGAATGCTACTGTGCAGACAGGTGTAATGGTCAAACCAGAGGGAGGAGGAAGTAAAAGGTATGTTTAAAATGGAGAGAGGGAGAGAGAGGGAGAGAGAGGGAGAGAGGGCAGGTAGAACATGAGATAAAGATCAACTAAAGAGATCTCAAATACAGATGTCTGTTCAGGAACTGAAAGAGAGAAAATGGAGAAACAGACAAAGAGATGTGCAAAGATAAAAAGAGAAAATCAAGAGAGAAAAAAAGGGGGGAGAATGAAAAACAGAAACCGGTAGAGAGACGAACAGTAGCCCTACTTGTTGATTTAACCCCGTGTGATGGCGCTATGCAGGCTCACCAAGAATCTTTATCACCATGTACATACCTTTCCTGGACACACACACACACACACAAACCTACAATTCATGTTTTGTACCAGCAACAAATCTCAACAGTCTTGTTCACGCAGGAGGGTACAAGAAATTGCATTGAATGCTATAACAAAGCAGACCTCGGTTCCAACATTTTCGATTGCTAAAACAAAGCAGACCTCGGTTCCAACATTCTCGAATGCTATAACAAAGCAGACCTCGGTTCCAACATTCTCGAATGCTATAACAAAGCAGACCTCGGTTCCAACATTCTCGAATGCTATAACAAAGCAGACCTCGGTTCCAACATTCTCGAATGCTATAACAAAGCAGACCTCGGTTCCAACATTCTCGAATGCTATAAAAAAGCAGACCTCGGTTCCAACATTCTCGAATGCTGTAGCAAAGCAGACCTCGGTTCCAACATTCTCAAATGCTATAACAAAGCAGACCTCGGTTCCAACATTCTCAAATGCTATAACAAAAGGAACAACTCTCTCATTTAACTGGGTGTGGAAGCAAGAAAGAAGAAGTTAAGTGAACTTCGCACAACTTCACAGAGTTCATCTTCACAACTCAATAAATCACTTGGACCAGACACGGAATGAACAGACGCAGCTCAACTCACTTGCCCTCAGCACCCTGCCTCTCTCCCTTTTGTCAGACCACATCTCCCTCTCTCTATCCCCATCGCTCTCCCCGGCAGACAATAGTGCCATTCATGTGTCCACACTTTGCAACAGGGAGCGGGGGATAGAGGGGCCAGAGGTGATGGAGGGTGGAGTGGGTGGAGAGGTGGAGAACTTTCCTCTCCTTTCTTCTCCGGGGTCTTTCATGAGGGCAGAAACATCATTTTCTCAACCCTGGTCACTGCCCTGCCTCGACCTTCAAGGCCAGAGAAAAGACTGGTGTGTTAGTTTCTCTGACACTCGTCTCCCTCCTCTCCTGACCCCCCCCCCCTCCCCTCTCCTCACGTCTCTGCAGTGTGTATGTACCTGACTGTGGCTGGTTAGATAGCGTATTCTGCACCCCGCATATCCCGGATTCCTCAGCGGCAACTCGAGCTGTGTCCGAACCAAAGCCGGGCACACAGGTGCAGCCAGCAAGACAACAGGGATGTGTGTGTGTGTGTGTGTGTCTCTATCCCTGTGTGTGAGAGAATACGGGGTGAAACCAACCCATCCGGCACAGAAGAGAGAGAGGAGAGACAGAGAGAGGAGAGAGAGACAGAGGAGAGGAGAGGAGAGAGAAGAGAGAGAAGAGAGAGGAGAGAGAGAGAGAGAGAGAGAGAGAGAGAGAGAGAGAGAGAGAGAGAGAGAGAAGAGAGGAGAGAGAAGAGAGAGAGAGAGACAGAGAGACAAAGAAAGAGAGAGACAAAGAAAGAGAGAAAAAGGAAGAAAGAGAGAGAGAGAGAGGAGAGAGAGAGGAGAGAGACAGAGAGACAAAGAAAGAGAGAGACAAAGAAAGAGAGAGAAAAAGGAAGAAAGAGAGAGAGAGAGAGGAGAGAGAGGAGAGAGAGAATTGAGCTTTTGAGTCTGAGCCCATGAGAAAAAGCCATAAAATCCCCCCACAGACAAGCCAGATAAAAAGAAAAGAGAGACTTACATCACGCCAATAGATCTCTATGATTTGTCCAATTAAACTAAACACAACCATATGTGTTACTAAGAATCCCAAAGTACCTTCCCATTATTGAATAATAAACCGGGACTCTGGTAGATTTATGGAACCCATGCATAAACCTGTCTGGGTTAATCTCATGGTAGACACACAGACAGGCCCTAATGTGCACACGCTGCTACACACACAAGGATGCAGACACACACTGGTCGGAGCCGACACCTGGCACTCGTCTCTCGGCTGTCTACTACAGGAACCACAGTGTGTCTGTTTGTGCTTAGAGAAGTGCTCCCCGTGCGACGAACTAGAGGTACATTCATTTGCTTTCATCCTGAACTCAGACACTCATTTTAAGTGTCAAAAACGGTCCACACGTCTGTACGTATTATCAATGCAAACCGCATTCAGGAGACAAAGTTAGTACATCCATGGAGAAAAGGTATACCCCAATGAGCTTCAGCCTGGGGGGGGTTCAGGTGCTAGGCCGGGGGACTTGAAAATACCCAAAACATTCCTTACCCCAGGACACTTCAGCCAGTGACTATCCAGGAGAATGAAGAACACGGAGCAGTCTGTTGCCGGGTTCATCCCATAGATTTATTGAAGGGACAAGACAATAGGCTTACGTTTTCGTCATGAATCAACCTTCATCAGAGCTTTGAGTAGGAATAGGACAGAGAAATTGTCACGACTTCTAACCGAAGTCGATGCCTCTCCTTGTTCGGGCGTGTTGTTTGTATTGGTGCGCGACGGGTCCTCGTACCCATTTTGTTTTGATTATTGTTATGGTTTTGGAGCTGTGCTTTTAAGTTATTAAACTCGTGGGGGTCCAACACCCTCTTAAGACACTATGTTGGGGGTTTCCTTTATTTTGGCAGTTACCTGGATCTCAAGAGCATTTCTATAGCACAGAGAAGTTCTTTGACTGAGAGGAGACAGAGAGAGAGTTTTCAGACGAGAGAAAGTCACTGATCATACTTTGACTGTGTCCCAAGTGGCACCCTATTCTCTATACTTTTGATCATAGGGCCCTGGTCAAAAGTAGTGCACTGTGTAGGGAACCGGTTGCTGTTTTGGGATGCCAGATTTGACTATTTCCAATACGGAGGCGTGGCCTAGATATCTCCACATCGGGGTGAGAAGAAAAAGCAAGTGATGGGGAGGTGAAAGACAGTGAGAAAGAGAGATGGCAAGGACATGAAATGGAGGGACAGAGTGAGAAAGAGAAACAGAGCAAAAACATTGGCGAGAGGGAGCAGTAGGGAAGGAGAGAGGGAGCAGTAGGGAAGAGGAGAGGGAGCAGTAGGGAAGGAGAGAGGGAGCAGTAGGGAAGGAGAGGGAGCAGTAGGGAAGGAGAGAGGGAGCAGTAGGGAAGGAGAGAGGGAGCAGTAGGGAAGGAGAGAGGGAGCAGTAGGGAAGGAGAGAGGGAGCAGTAGGGAAGGAGAGAGGGAGCAGTAGGGAAGGAGAGAGGGAGCAGTAGGGAAGGAGAGAGGGAGCAGTAGGGAAGAGGAGAGGGAGCAGTAGGGAAGGAGAGAGGGAGCAGTAGGGAAGGAGAGAGGGAGCAGTAGGGAAGGAGAGAGGGAGCAGTAGGGAAGGAGAGAGGGAGCAGTAGGGAAGGAGAGAGGGAGAAAGAGGGAGCAGTAGGGAAGGAGAGAGGGAGCAGTAGGGAAGGAGAGGGAGAAAGAGAGAGGTGGCCGGAGAGAAGTGGCCAGAGAGAAGGAGAGAGGGAGGGAGAGAGAGAGAAGGAGAGAGGGAGGAAGAGAGAGGTGACCGGAGAGAAGGAGTAAGAGAGAGGTGGCCGGAGAGAAGGAGTAAGAGAGAGGTGGCCAGAGAGAGGGAGGAAGAGAGAGGTGGCCGGAGAGAAGGAGTAAGAGAGAGGTGGCCAGAGAGAGGGAGGAAGAGAGAGGTGGCCGGAGAGAAGGAGTAAGAGAGAGGTGGCCAGAGAGGAGTAAGAGAGAAGTGGCCAGAGAGAAGGAGTAAGAGAGAGGTGGCCAGAGAGAAGGAGTAAGAGAGAAGTGGCCAGAGAGAAGGAGTAAGAGAGAAGTGGCCAGAGAGAAGGAGTAAGAGAGAGGTGGCCAGAGAGAAGGAGTAAGAGAGAGGTGGCCAGAGAGAAGGAGTAAGAGAGAAGTGGCCAGAGAGAAGGAGTAAGAGAGAGGTGGCCAGAGAGAAGGAGTAAGAGAGAGGTGGCCAGAGAGAAGGAGGAAGAGAGAGGTGGCCGGAGAGAAGGAGGAAGAGAGAGGTGACCGGAGAGAAGGAGTAAGAGAGAGGTGGCCAGAGAGAAGGAGTAAGAGAGAGGTGGCCAGAGAGAAGGAGTAAGAGAGAGGTGGCCAGAGAGAAGGAGTAAGAGAGAGGTGGCCAGGGAGAAGGAGGAAGAGAGAGGTGGCCGGAGAGAAGGAGGAAGAGAGAGGTGGCCAGAGAGAAGGAGGAAGAGAGAGGTGGCCAGAGAGAAGGAGGAAGAGAGAGGTGGCCGGAGAGAAGGAGGAAGAGAGAGGTGACCGGAGAGAAGGAGTAAGAGAGAGGTGGCCAGAGAGAAGGAGGAAGAGAGAGGTGGCCAGAGGAAAGGAGCAAGAGAGAGGTGGCCGGAGGAAAGGAGCAAGAGAGAGGTGGCCAGAGGAAAGGAGTAAGAGAGAGGTGGCCAGAGAGAAGGAGGAAGAGAGAGGTGGCCGGAGAGAAGGAGTAAGAGAGAGGTGGCCAGAGAGAAGGAGGAAGAGAGAGGTGGCCGGAGAGAAGGAGTAAGAGAGAGGTGGCCAGAGAGAAGGAGGAAGAGAGAGGTGGCCAGAGAGAAGGAGGAAGAGAGAGGTGGCCAGAGGAAAGGAGCAAGAGAGAGGTGGCCAGAGGAAAGGAGCAAGAGAGAGGTGGCCAGAGAGAAGGAGAGAGGGAGCTGGAGAGAGAGAAGGAGAGAGGGAGCTGGAGAAGGAGAAATAGTAACTAACAGAAGAGCAACACAAGGTTGTTGTAAAGAGTACTGGAATGTCTGTGGTGAGAGAGAACGACAGGAATAATAGTTTCCATATGGTTGCTCCTGACACCGAGAGAGAGAGAGAGAGAGGGGGGGAGAGAGGGAGAGAGAGGGAGAGAGAGGGAGGAGAGGGAGGAAAGGGAGAGAGAGAGGGGGAGAGAGAGAGGGAGGAGAGAGAGAGGGAGGAGAGAGAGGAGAGGGAGAGAGAGAGAGGGAGGAGAGGGAGAGAGAGGGAGGGAGAGAGAGAGTGAGAGAGGGGGAGTAGAGAGAGAGGGAGGAGAGGGAGGAGAGGGAGAGAGAGAGAGAGGGAGAGAGGGAGAGAGAGAGAGGAGAGGGAGAGAGGAGAGGGAGAGAGAGAGAGGGAGGAGAGAGAGAGAGAGCAAGAGAGGGGGAGTAGAGAGAGAGGGAGGAGAGAGAGAGGGAGAGAGAGGGAGAGAGAGGGAGAGAGAGGGAGAGGGAGGAGAGGGAGGAGAGAGAGAGGGAGGATAGGGAGAGCGAGAGAGAGAGGGAGGTGAGGGAGAGAGAGAAGAGGGAGAGAGAGAGGAGAGGGAGAGAGAAAGAGAAAGAGGGAGGAGAGGGAGAGAGAGGAGATGAGAGGGAGAGGGAGGAGAGGGAGGAGATATTGAGGGAGGAGAGGGAGAGAGAGGAGAGGAGAGGGAGGGAGGGAGGAGAGGGAGGGAGGGAGAGAGAGAGGGAGGATAGGGAGAGCGAGAGAGGGAGGGAGGAGAGGGAGAGAGAGAAGAGGAGAGGGAGGGAGGAGAGGGAGAGAGAGAAGAGGAGAGGGAGAGAGAGAAGAGGAGAGGGAGAGAGAGAGAGAGGAGAGGGAGAGAGAAAGAGAAAGAGGGAGGGGAGGGAGAGAGGGAGAGAGAGAGGAGAGCGAGAGAGAGGGAGGAGAGGGAGAGAGAGAGAGAGAGAGAGAGAGAGAGAGAGGGAGAGAGAGAGGAGAGGGAGAGGGAGAGAGGAGAGGGAGAGGGAGAGATAGAGGGAGAGAGAGGGAGGAGAGGGAGAGAGAGGGAGAGAGCGAGAAGGAGAGCGAGAGAGAGAGCGAGTGAGAAAGAGAGAGAGAGATGCAGGTAGGGCTGAGTTTGTGTTTGAATAGTTAGCCGGCGTCATGGGACTCTGAAGGTAAGAGTGTCCTTGTCACTGCAGTGCACAGCATCCTTCATCAGCACACACACACACACAGATCACTACACACACACCCTCCCTTCCATCTGTCCGGAGGCAGTCTGGATTGCCGCAGCGCTGGTGTCACATCACACACCCCGTAACCGTGGGACTAACCACAGAGACATGGGATGCAGGCACACTGATGACTTGGCCTTTAAAGAACACACAGCCAGACCCTTCTTTACACCCTTCCATCTCTCTCTCCCTCCCTCCCTCTCTTTACACTCTTCCATCTCTCCCTCCCTTTACACTCTTCCATCTCTCTCTCTCTCTCCCTCCCTCCCTCTCTTTACACTCTTCCAACTCTCTCCCTCCCTCCCTCTCTTTACACTCTTCCATCTCTCCCTCCCTTTACACTCTTCCATCTCTCTCTCTCCCTCCCTTCCTTTACACTCTTCCATCTCTCTCTCTCTCCCTCCCTCCCTTTACACTCTTCCATCTCTCTCTCTCCCTCCCTCCCTCTCTTTACACTCTTCCATCTCTCTCTCTCCCTCCCTCCCTCTCTTTACACTCTTCCATCTCTCTCTCCCTCCCTCCCTTTACACTCTTCCATCTCTCTCTTCACACTCTTCCAACTCTCTCTCTTCCTCCCTCCCTCCCTCTCTTTACACTCTTCCATGTCTCTCTCTCCCTCCCTCCCTCCCTTTACACTCTTCCATCTCTCTCTCCCTCCCTCCCTCTCTTTACACTCTTCCATCTCTCCCTCCCTCCCTCCATCTCTTTACACTCTTCCATCTCTCCCTCCCTCCCTCCATCTCTTTACACTCTTCCAACTCTCTCTCTCCCTCCCTCTCTTTACACTCTTCCAACTCTCTCTCTCTCCCTCCCTCCCTCCCTCTCTTTACACTCTTCCATCTCTCTCCCTCCCTCCCTCCCTCTCATTACACTCTTCCATCTCTCTCTCCCTCCCTCTCATTACACTCTTCCATCTCTCTCTCTCCCTCCCTCTCATTACACTCTTCCATCTCTCTCTCTCTCTCTCTTTACACTCTTCCTTCTCTCTCTCTCTCTCTCTCTCTCTCTCTCTCCCTCCCTCTCTTTACACTCTTCCATCTCTCTCCCTCCCTCCCTCCCTCCCTCTCATTACACTCTTCCATCTCTCTCTCCCTCCCTCTCATTACACTCTTCCATCTCTCTCTCCCTCCCTCTCATTACACTCTTCCATCTCTCTCTCCATCCCTCTCTTTACACTCTTCCATCTCTCCCTCCCTCCCTCCCTCTCATTACACTCTTCCATCTCTCTCTCCCTCCCTCTCATTACACTCTTCCATCTCTCTCTCCCTCCCTCTCTTTACACTCTTCCATCTCTCTCTCCCTCCCTCTCTTTACACTCTTCCATCTCTCTCTCTCTCCCTCCCTCTCATTACACTCTTCCATCTCTCTCTCCCTTCCTCTCTTTACACTCTTCCATCTCTCTCTCCCTTCCTCTCTTTACACTCTTCCATCTCTCTCTCTCCCTCCCTCTCTCTTTACACTCTTCCATCTCTCTCTCTCCCTCCCTCTCATTACACTCTTCCATCTCTCTCTCCCTCCCTCTCATTACACTCTTCCATCTCTCTCTCTCCCTCCCTCTCATTACACTCTTCCATCTCTCTCTCCATCCCTCTCTTTACACTATCTCTCCCTTCCTCTCATTACACTCTTCCATCTCTCTCTCCCTCCCTCTCATTACACTCTTCCATCTCTCTCTCTCCCTCCCTCTCATTACACTCTTCCATCTCTCTCTCTCTCTCTCTCTTTACACTCTTCCTTCTCTCTCTCTCTCTCTCCCTCCCTCTCTTTACACTCTTCCATCTCTCCCTCCCTCCCTCCCTCTCATTACACTCTTCCATCTCTCTCTCCCTCCCTCTCATTACACTCTTCCATCTCTCTCTCTCCCTCCCTCTCATTACACTCTTCCATCTCTCTCTCCCTCCCTCTCTTTACACTCTTCCATCTCTCCCTCCCTCTCTCCCTCTCATTACACTCTTCCATCTCTCTCTCTCCCTCCCTCTCATTACACTCTTCCATCTCTCTCTCTCTCTCTCTCTTTACACTCTTCCTTCTCTCTCTCTCTCTCTCTCTCCCTCCCTCTCTTTACACTCTTCCATCTCTCCCTCCCTCCCTCCCTCTCATTACACTCTTCCATCTCTCTCTCCCTCCCTCTCATTACACTCTTCCATCTCTCTCTCTCCCTCCCTCTCATTACACTCTTCCATCTCTCTCTCCCTCCCTCTCTTTACACTCTTCCATCTCTCCCTCCCTCTCTCCCTCTCATTACACTCTTCCATCTCTCTCTCCCTCCCTCTCATTACACTCTTCCATCTCTCTCTCCCTCCCTCTCTTTACACTCTTCCATCTCTCTCTCCCTCCCTCTCTTTACACTCTTCCATCTCTCTCTCTCCCTCCCTCTCATTACACTCTTCCATCTCTCTCTCCCTTCCTCTCTTTACACTCTTCCATCTCTCTCTCCCTTCCTCTCTTTACACTCTTCCATCTCTCTCTCTCCCTCCCTCTCTCTCTCTTTACACTCTTCCATCTCTCTCTCTCCCTCCCTCTCATTACACTCTTCCATCTCTCTCTCTCCCTCCCTCTCATTACACTCTTCCATCTCTCTCTCTCCCTCCCTCTCATTACACTCTTCCATCTCTCTCTCCATCCCTCTCTTTACACTATCTCTCCCTTCCTCTCATTACACTCTTCCATCTCTCTCTCCCTCTTTACACTCTTCCAACTCTCTCCCTCCCTCCCTCTCTTTACACTCTTCCATCTCTCTCTCTCTCTTTACACTCTTCCATCTCTCTCTCTCCCTCCCTCTCATTACACTCTTCCATCTCTCTCTCTCCCTCCCTCTCATTACACTCTTCCATCTCTCTCCCTCCCTCCCTCCCTCTCATTACACTCTTCCATCTCTCTCTCCCTCCCTCTCATTACACTCTTCCATCTCTCTCTCCCTCCCTCATTACACTCTTCCATCTCTCTCTCCCTCTCTTTACACTCATCCATCTCTCTCCCTCTCTTTACACTCATCCATCTCTCTCCCTCCCTCTCATTACACTCTTCCATCTCTCTCTCCCTCCCTCTCTTTACACTCTCTCTCCCTTCCTCTCATTACACTCTTCCATCTCTCTCTCCCTCTCTTTACACTCATCCATCTCTCTCCCTCCCTCTCTTTACACTCTTCCATCTCTCTCCCTCCCTCTCCTTACACTCTTCCATCTCTCTCTCTCCTTCCCTCTCATTACACTCTTCCATCTCTCTCTCCATCCCGCTCTTTACACTATCTCTCCCTTCCTCTCATTACACTCTTCCATCTCTCTCTCCATCCCTCTCTTTACACTATCTCTCCCTTCCTCTCATTACACTCTTCCATCTCTCTCTCCCTCTTTACACTCTTCCAACTCTCTCCCTCCCTCCCTCTCTTTACACTCTTCCATCTCTCTCTATCTCTTTACACTCTTCCATCTCTCTCTCTCCCTCCCTCTCATTACACTCTTCCATCTCTCTCTCTCCCTCCCTCTCATTACACTCTTCCATCTCTCTCTCCCTCCCTCTCATTACACTCTTCCATCTCTCTCTCTCCCTCCCTTTACACTCTTCCATCTCTCTCTCTCTCTCCCTCCCTCTCATTACACTCTTCAATCTCTCTCTCCCTCCCTCTAATTACACTCTTCAATCTCTCTCTCTCTCTCCCACTCATTACACTCTTCTATCGTGATCCTGCTGAAACTCCAAACCCAAGGGGGGTACGATTTGTTTTTTTGCCTGGCACTACACAGCTGATTCAAATAATCAACTAAAAATGAAGCTTTGATCAGCTGTGTAGTGCCAGGGCAGAAAACTACATAGTTCACCCCTTGGGGTCCCCAGGACTAAGTTTGGGAAATGCTGGCCTAATGTATAAGTTTGGTCAGGATTTTTTCTTGACCACCTGTTGAAGTCTACTGGGCCTGTATCCACAAAGAGTCTGAGTGCTGATCTAGGATCAGTTTTTGTCTTCGTAATGGACAGGGGGGACCTGGGCCTGTATCCACAAAGAGTCTGAGTGCTGATCAACGATCAGATCCCCACCTATCTACAGTCTTGTTCATTATGATCTAAAAGGAACAACTGATCCTAGATCAGCACTCCTGCTCTGAGATGCTTTGTGGATACGGTTCCTGAACCATTAATACGGCCCCGGGTCCTCTTAAGAATCAACACACTGATAAAGATCGTGTTTATATCTACCTTACAGTAACATATGGATTCTGGAGCCAAATCCTCAAAAGTGCTTTCTAACTTTCAACCAATCCTATAAAGTTAAAAATCAGGTGAATAGAAACATTTAGTCACCAGGTCTCTCCCCCTCCTCCCTCTCCCTCTCCCCCACCTCTCCCTCTCCCCCACATCTCTCTCTCTCTCCCCCTCTCTCCCACCTCTCCCTCTCCTCTCTCTCTCTCCCCCTCTCTCCCACCTCTCCCTCTCCCCCTCTCCCCCTCCTCTCTCTCTCTCCCCCTCCCCCTCCTCTCTCTCTCCCCCCCTCTCTCCCCTCTCTCCCTCCCTCTCCCCCACCACTCTCTCTCCCTAAGGCCTCCCTCTCCCCCTCCTCTCCCTCCCTCTCCTCTCCCTCCCTGCCTCTCCTCCTCTCTCCCTACCTCCTCCCCCACCTCTCTCTTCCTCTCCCCCCTCTCTCCCCACCTCTCTCTCCCTCTCCCCCCTCCTCCCTCGCTCCCCACCTCCTCCCTCGCTCCCCACCTCCTCCCTCGCTCCCCACCTCCTCCCTCGCTCCCCACCTCCTCCCTCGCTCCCCACCTCTTCCCTCGCTCCCCACCTCTTCCCTCGCTCCCCACCTCTTCCCTCGCTCCCCACCTCTTCCCTCGCTCCCCACCTCTTCCCTCGCTCCCCACCTCTTCCCTCGCTCCCCACCTCTTCCCTCGCTCCCCACCTCTTCTCTCGCTCCCCACCTCTTCTCTCGCTCCCCACCTCTTCTCTCGCTCCCCACCTCTTCTCTCGCTCCCCACCTCTTCTCTCGCTCCCCACCTCTTCTCTCGCTCCCCACCTCTTCTCTCGCTCCCCACCTCTTCTCTCGCTCCCCACCTCTTCTCTCGCTCCCCACCTCTTCTCTCGCTCCCCACCTCTTCCCTCGCTCCCCACCTCTTCCCTCGCTCCCCACCTCTTCCCTCGCTCCCCACCTCTTCCCTCGCTCCCCACCTCTTCCCTCGCTCCCCACCTCTTCTCTCGCTCCCCACCTCTTCTCTCGCTCCCCACCTCTTCTCTCGCTCCCCACCTCTTCTCTCGCTCCCCACCTCTTCCCTCGCTCCCCACCTCTTCCCTCGCTCCCCACCTCTTCTCTCGCTCCCCACCTCTTCTCTCGCTCCCCACCTCTTCTCTCGCTCCCCACCTCTTCTCTCGCTCCCCACCTCTTCTCTCGCTCCCCACCTCTTCTCTCGCTCCCCACCTCTTCTCTCGCTCCCCACCTCTTCTCTCGCTCCCCACCTCTTCTCTCGCTCCCCACCTCCTCTTTTATTTCACCTTTATATAACCAGGTAGGCCAGTTGAGAACATTTCTCATTTACAGCTGCAACCTGGCCAAGATAAAGCAAAGCAGTGGGATAAACAAACATACAGTCAATAACACAATAGAAAAATATATATACAGTGTGTGCAAATGTAGTAAGATTAGGTAGGTAAGGCAATAAATAGGCCATAGTGGCAAAATAATTACAATTTAGCATTAACACTGGAGTGATAGATGTGCAGATGATGATGTGCAAGTAGAGATACTGGTGTGCAAAAGAGCAAAAAAACAAAAACAATATGGGGATGAGGTAGTTGGGTGGGCTATTTACAGATGGGCTGTGTACAGGTGCAATTATTGGTAAGCTGCTCTGACAACTGATGCTTAAAGTTAGAGAGGGAGATATGAGTCTCCAGCTTCAGTGATTTTTGCAATTCGTTCCAGTCATTGGCAGCAGAGAACTGGAAGGAAAGGTGGCCAAGGTAAGTGATGGCTTTGGGGATGACCAGTGAAATATACCTGCTGGAGCTCTTGCTACGGGTGGGTGTTGCTATGGTGACCAGAGAGATTAGGCAGGGCTTTACCTAGCAAAGACTTATAGATGACCTGGAGCCAGTGGGTTTGGCGACAGATATGTAGTGAGGACCAGCCAACGAGAGCGTACAGGTCACAGTGGTGGGTAGTATATGGGGCTTTGGTGATAAAACGGATGGCACTGTGATAGACTGCATCCAATTTGCTGAGTAGAGTGTTGGAGGCTATTTTGTAAATGACATCGCCGAAGTCAAGGATTGTTAGGATGGTCAGTTTTACGAGGGTATGTTTGGCAGCATGAGTGAAGGAGGCTTTGTTGCGAAATAGGAAGCCGATTATAGATTTAATCTCCCCTCCTATTCACACCTCCTCTCTCTCCACCTCCTCTCTCTCAGTATGTAGTCCAGTGTAAGTTGGAATGATTTGCAGCTGGCTAAATTGGCCTCATTAAGAACGTCTATAGGAGGTGTGGGCTGATGGAGAACCCAGGTTCTGGACAGGCCAGAGCCGGAGGGCCCCCCAGTGTGTGTGTGTGTGTGTGTGTGAGAGACCCTGTGTGTGTGTTTTCCAACTAGGCTTTTAGAGCTCCAGCTGGTGTTTATTTCTCACTCAGTGTGTGTGTGTGTGTGTGTGTGTGTGTGTGTATATGTGTGTGTGTGTGTGTGTGTGTGGTTAAACTCATTCTCTCAAACCAACTCAGTAATTCAATTAGGTGACTGAAGGCTCGGGAGGAATGAGGGCAGACACCATAGATGTCCCTGATGGAAGGGTGGAGAGTAGGGATGGGCATTTGAAATTATTTCACGATTCAAATACTAATCATAATATCAGGATATATCCGGATAGTCAAAATACAAAACACATGCTCGCGTGACTCAAGAGAGCCAGTGCGCTGCGCTCTGCTTGTTTCAGCAGAATGGTGGGGTAGGGGCGAGAGGGGGTCAGGGGCCAGTGTGTGTGACAGTCTGTGTGTGGCACGGAGGGAGAGAAAGTAGCCAAAATGACTTGCACTAGTTAGTGAAACTTGTTGCTGCCATCTGTCATATCATCTAGTAGTGCCTGTCCTGACTGCATCGTTGTAAAGAAGCTATCTAGCTACAGTAGCCAGCTATGTTAGCCAGCTAGCTGAAGTAGCTAGGTTACTTGAGGCTATTTTGAGGCGTCCTTGTCTAAAACAACTCCATTCATAGGAAACAAGAGCCTACTTTGTCATTTCGCCAACTTAAATCCATCACTCTAACTCCATTTTGAATTGATTAGAAATCTCCCACTTCACAATAACAACCAGCTGCAGGTGTGAAATGTATGCAGGCGACCGGCACATCTTTATAAAATAAATAAATACACATTTTAAAATGGGGAGCACTCCTCAAAACTGTCATAAAACAATTGTTTTATTAAAAATGTTGAAAGTAACAGCCTGGGTCCTTATGTAGCCATGTCACATAGATCATTATATTTACTTACAGACAAAGCCTTCACTCTCTCATGTAATCGAATACTTCAAATATTCTAATAACGGTACCCATCCCTAGAGGAGAGGTGGAGGGATGGAGAGGTGGAGGGATGGAGAGGTAGAGAAGTATAGGGGCTGACCCGCCTCACCTATCATAGTCTGGGTCACCTGTCCTGGGACACAGGGGCCACAGAGAGGGCCTCCACAAGGCCCACACAGTCTGCCAGTCTCAAAATGATACCCTCCTAGTCATTTAGTGCACTACTTTTGACCAGAGCCATCACAGTATGGTTCAACGTAGTGCACTCAATGGGGTGTGGGTGGTAAGAGTCAAAAACGGTTCACTACAGTATACGGGGAATAGAGCTCTGCCCAAAGTTTTCCCAGTCCCTATGACTTTCAGGGCCCTGGTGTGTGTACGAAGCCTAAACTTTGTACTTTGAGGGGCCGTGAAATCTGAGGGGCCCCGAAACCTTAGTACTAAAAGACCACAGTGTCTAAAGAGGTCTCTGACCCTTGGCCACAGTATATGAGGTCTCTGACTATAGGGCCACAGTATATGTGGGGCCCCTAGACTATGATCCTAAAAGGCTATAGTCAGTGTATGTGGGCCCCAGGTGCAAGATCTTTCCAACGGCCCCACACCAATATCTGCTTCTGGTACAGTTATTAATAGTGGGGTCTGGATTTCAGACCAGCTTCCATTCCTACCCCAAGGCACAAAGCCAGCCACGTAACCCTCTCCTCTTCTTTCTTTCTTTCTTTCTTTCTTTCTTTCTTTCTTTCTTTCTTTCTTTCTTTCTTTCTTTCTTTCTTTCTTTCTTTCTTTCTTTCTTTCTTTCGTTCCTCCCTCCCTCTCTCTCGCCCTCTAACTGTTGATTTTACCACGGGGCTCCTCAACCCCTGGGTCCTTCTGGAACCGCAACCTGACCACACTCTCCTAAGCCCTTAACCCTCCTCCCTCGCCTCCAGGGGTGAGGAGGGGGCGGGAGACAGCCAGAGAGAGAGCCCCAAATCGCTTCAAGATGCTTGGGGAGAAGGACTGGGGAGGACTTGGGACGCTGGAGTTTAAAAGTGGGGTAGAACAGGGCTTAGGAGAGTGTGGTCAGGTTGCGGTCCCAGAAGAACCCAGGGGTTGAGGAGCCCCGCTGTAAAATCAACAGTTGGAGGGAGGGAGAGAGTGTATTGTAAGAAAGTAGGACAGGCAGGCTGGGCTGACTATATACGACTGAATATATATCCACACACACACAGCCTCGCTCCTACCTCCAAGAACCTATTCACTCCTGTCAGGATATTGAAGTGTGTCATGCCAATTTTAGCCTCGATAGCTTGCCAGAATGAGTGTGTCTGTGCGTTGTAGCAGCTGCGTGTCTACCTCCACCATGCACCAAACCCATTATATTTTCTTCCCCATCAGAGCAAAAGAGTTTCTTTATATAAAAAAGCTAAAATATATTTTTAGGTACCTAATTCATTGGAGGTTAAGTGTTTTACTCTTCCATTTTCCTCTTGCCTGGAGGGCACAGAGACAGAAAACCTTTTCATAAACCCTCCCTGCCTGTACTCTACCTCGCTCTCTCTCTCCCTCTCTCGCATTCCTCTTTCCCAGTCTCTCTTTTCTCGCTCTCTCTCTCTCTCTGCATCTCCCCCATTTCTCGCTATCTCCCTCCTCACTCCCTGTCTATCCCTTTCTCTCTCACAAACCCCTGTTTCCCTTCTCTTGGTCTTCTCTCTCTCTTTTACGCTCTCCTCTTCCCTCGCTCTCCTCTTCCCTCGCTCTCCTCTTCCCTCGCTCTCCTCTTCCCTCGCTCTCCTCCTCCCTCGCTCTCCTCCTCCCTCGCTCTCCTCCTCCCTCGCTCTCCTCCTCCCTCGCTCTCCTCCTCCATCTCTCTCCTCCACCCTCCCCCTTGCTCTCCACCGCCCTCGCTCTGTGTGTGTTTGATGCTGACTCTTCTCTCCAGAGCCAATTTGATTGACAGCTGGCTGAGAGGCAGGGAGGCTCTCTGGTGACAGATAAGGACCTGGGCTCCATTACTCACTGGGCCCACTACACAGTCCCAAAGGTAACACACGCCCGATTGACAGACACACACACGTGCACACGCACGCGCGCACACACAAGCACGGATACACGCACACACACTCTTATTTGCAATAGGAGCCATGTGAAATAAATAAAAACCATATGAATCGAGGAACAACAGACAGGAGGCATGACCATTGAGTGTGTGTGTACTATATGTGATTGTGTGAGTGTGTGTGAGAGAGCGCTTCGATTGTAAACCTGTGATTCCCAGGAGGGTGGTAAACACAACAGAGTAACCCCCCCCCCCATACACACACACGTTTAAATATACATGAAAAGATTCTACAAAGCCCAAATCATTATGTTAATGAGTTATGAAAGGGTCTAAAAATATTGTTCTTTCCCCTCCTTTGTTTAGGAGAACTCAGTAGAGACTACTCATACAGAGAATGTACTGTAGAGAGATTTGATAAATATATATACAGAGAGAGAGAAAAATAGATTCTCCCTCCCTCCTCCCCTCCCTCAATTCTCACTCTTTTCCCCTCAGCCTCTTTTCCATTCCCCTTCCATCTCTCTTTCTCTCTCGCTTTCTCTCGTTCTCTCTCTCGTTCTCTCTATTCTCCGGGGACAGATGTTTGACTGATTATCATTCATTCCTTTCAAACTGAGAGAATAAGAAGTTCTCACCAACAGAACAGACTGACTGCTGACTTGTTGATTGACAGGGGAGAAGAGAGACAGAGGGGAAATAGGGACAAAGAGAGAGAGAGAGAAACAGAGAGATACATAGACAGTCAGACCGAGAGAGAGAGAGAGACACACAGAAAGAAAGAAAGAAAGAAAGACAAAGACAGAAAGAAAGAGAGAAAGAAAGAGGATAGATCGGTAAATACTGAGAGGAGGACAACAAAAGCAGACAGTACAGGGCAGAGAGATGGAGGGAGTGATGTCCTGCTTAAGCCAGGTGTCTGTATCAGCGTGTCACAGGGGAGAGAAGTCTGTGTGTGTGTGTGTGGGGGGGGGGGGGGGGGGGGGGGCAGACCCCCAGCAGAGGAGAGTGGCGGGTGAATAGAGGGAGAGAGAGAGAAAGGGAGAGTGAGTCGGGTGAAAGGGAGTGGAGAGAGAGGGTGCGAGAAGAGAGGTGAGAGAAGAATGGGAAGGAGAGGGAAATATAGAGGGAAGGAGAAAGAGAGGTACAGTACCAGGAAGGTGACAGAGAGAAGCTGTGAAAGGGAGAAACGAAGAGAGAGGGAAGGCTGAGGTGAGAGAGAGAGGTGGAGGGAGAGAGACAAAGGTAAAGAAGAAAATAGGTGACAGCACTTGCCCAGAGAGAGAGAGAGAAGAAAAGAAAGAGGAGCAGTGAGATGGACAAAGGTTGAAAGTGAGAGTGGTGAGGAGAAAGGGAGGATGCGGGAGAGGCAGGGTTGAGGGGAGGAGAGAAGAGGGCTATCGGGGGTCGACTGAGGGCATGAAATGGTCTTTTGTCATCCTTCTTCATCCTCCTTCAACTGAGAGGAAGACAAAGAGAGAGAGAGCGGCAAAGAAATGCATTTTCCAACACCTCTTTCAGATGACAATGGCTACTTATCTCGCCATCAGTTGGTTCACTGGACGAGAGAGAGAGAGAGCAGAGAGAGAAAGAGAGAGAGAGAGCAGAGAGAGAGAGAGCAGAGAGAGAGAGAGCAGAGAGAGAGAGAGCAGAGAGAGCAGAGAGAGAGAGCAGAGAGAGAGAGCAAGAGAGAGAGCAAGAGAGAGAGAGAGAGAGAGAGAGAGAGAGAGAGAGAGAGAGGGAGAGAGACAGGGAGAGAGAGTGTAAAGAAATAACGAGTCGGAGAGTTCAGAACAGACTCGCTCCTCTCTCTCTCTCTCTCTCCATGATGAGGTCACCCTCTCTCTCCTATCTCCTCTTTGTGTTTAGGAAATAGACCTAAACAGCCATGATGCTTGGGCTAGGGTCCCTCCGTAAAGGTCAGGGGTTAGAGGTCAGGGTTGAGTGCTGACAGTGTGTCCTGTCAGACAAAGAGCGTTAAACCCACTCTAACACCTTCATTCACTGACACACACACACTCACACACACACACACACACACACACACACACCACTCCCCAAACAAACTCCTCTCTCTCCACTTCTCCCTGTGATATTGTGAAGTCCAAACAACGACCGTGTGACCCGTGTTTCCAGCTCTGCAAACTGAAGCCGTGTTCCGTTATGAAGCGCCACTCGTCATTGGTTCCCTGCAAATCTACACAGCATGTCCGTTAGTGACCGCATCAATTAACACATCAACTCAGTCCTAACTTACAGAGCCACGCTAGTCCTCTCCACCCCGTCACACACACACACACACACACCTGACGTTTGTGTGTCTCGTCGTGAACTTTTCGTTTGTATTTTTTGTTGTTGTTGCTGGTGTATGTGAACGCTTACAATAAATAGCGTGTGTCTTGTAGAACTTTTGTAGCGCATTTTCCTCAGCCGATAGCCTCCTGTGGCAGAACGGCGAGGGAGAAGATTGTTCACACGCAGACGTGGATTTATTATTGCTTCAAAGCACGAAGCCTCTGAATAATTCAGAATATCCAATGGCAGAAAATTACTCAACACACACACACACACACACACACACACACACGTGGATGCTTCCGTGGCAACAGTAGATATTTAGTCATCCCACACACTCGCCTCAACAATCTGCCACTGGTGCATCACTAAATACCACCCTCACTCCTCATTCATCCTGACAGCCTGCTCGCCACGTAATGACGTCCCCCCCCTGCAACCAGGGCAGTAATCTCAGTCACTTGTCGGTCTATTATTACGTATTCTGTCTTTTTCTCTGCCGCCCCCTATTCCCTCCCTCTATCTGAATTCATTCTTTCTTTCTCTCACTCACTTTTTGGTCTCGTCTCCTTCTCTGACCACCCTTATTCCAAAAACCTGAGCAGGGTGAGGGTTGGGGGGAGAAGAGAGAGAGAGAGCGAGGGAGGGACGGAGGGAGAGGTGTTCTGACGTTAACGAGATTGCTTGTTAGGAAAAGAGGGACGGCGCGACAGGGAGGGAGGGAGGTGGAGAATGAAGTGGCTGTAATTGGTCGGTTTTTGAAAGGGGGAAAGACAGAAAAGACCGAATTAGGTTTCTATCTGTGGTGTGTGTGTGTGTGTGTGTGTGGCCAGAGTTCCATGTTGGATTTCTAAGGGTTCTACTGGTCACTCTCACCTGTCAATCAACAGGGCTAGAGGGACAGGAGAGACCCACTGTCACCCTGCAGGCACGCACACAAAGTCACACCACGTCTGAGAACAAAGACCTCTCAGTACATGATGGTGTTTGGCAATACATTGTCGTTTCTCAGTGTGCACATTTCTCTGTGTGTGTGTGTGTGTGTGTGTGTGTGTAATCCCTCTCTGTGGGACTCTCTCCGTCTTCTCTTTGAACCAGAAGATATTCAGCCAACAACAGCAGACTGAGCTGCCAACCACAAACATACAGCTGAAACACACACACACACACACGAGACATGGGTTGGTGTGAGCTGGGCAGGTTGATTATAGTCTAGGTCTAGAGGACTGTTCAGGGATTAGGAAGAATGCCCATGGAGAGGTAGATGGGGGGGGGGGGGGGGGGGGGGGGGGGCTGCACAAAGACACACAGCCGGCGAAGTGACGTGGCAGCGGCGCTATGAAACGGTTAACGACGTGGTTTTCCCGCAAGATGGATAATCTCTCCCTTTCTCTCCCCTCTCCATTGTGACATTGTGTTTCGGACTATGGAACAGCGGTGTAGCGGATTGAATGGGATTCTTCCCTTCTTTCTGGAAAAAAAATTAATATGATAAAACTCCCAATTCCTTTTCAGTCCTCCTTATCCCCTCTATCTCCCTCCATTTTCCTCATCCTTTATCGTTCCCTCGTTCATGGTGGATAAGAAGTGTTGGGGGCCAAGCTACAGAGAAGTTGACCAAACTGAGTACTATCCCACTGTACACACACTGGTCGAATCAATCTGTGCCCAGTTGGATCAGTTTGTATGGTCCTGAAGGACTTGGCAGAGGGAGTGAGAAAAAAATTGCGTGTATGGAGAGGTGTATGGAGAGGGAGTGAGAAAAAAGAAAGAGCATGTGTAAGAGAGGTGTATAGAGAGAGGTGTATATAGGGAGATGTATAGAGAGGTGTATAGAGAGGTGTATAGAGAGAGTTGTATATAGGGAGATGTATAGAGAGGTGTATAGAGAGGTGTATAGAGAGAGGTGTATATAGGGAGATGTATAGAGAGGTGTATAGAGAGGTGTATAGAGAGAGTTGTATATAGGGAGATGTATAGAGAGAGTTGTATATAGGGAGATGTATAGAGAGAGGTGTATAGAGAGAGGTGTATAGAGAGGTGTATAGAGAGGTGTATAGAGAGAGGTGTATATAGGGAGATGTATAGAGAGGTGTATAGAGAGAGTTGTATATAGGGAGATGTATAGAGAGAGGTGTATAGAGAGAGGTGTATAGAGAGAGGTGTATATAGGGAGATGTATAGAGAGGTGTATAGAGAGGTGTATAGAGAGAGGTGTATATAGGGAGATGTATAGAGAGGTGTATAGAGAGGTGTATAGGGAGATGTATAGAGAGAGGTGTATAGAGAGAGGTGTATAGAGAGAGGTGTATAGAGAGAGGTGTATAGAGAGAGGTGTATAGAGAGAGGTGTATAAAGAGAGGTGTATAGAGAGGTGTATAGAGAGAGGTGTATAGAGAGAGGTGTATAGAGAGAGGTGTATAGAGAGAGGTGTATAGAGAGAGGTGTATAGAGAGAGGTGTATAGAGAGGTGTATAGAGAGGTGTATAGAGAGGTGTATAGAGAGGTGTATAGAGAGGTGTATAGAGATATAGAGAGGGAGTGAGAGATATTTGTAAGAAAGGGGAGTATATGAGAGAGCTGTGTATAGATAGAGGTGTGAGATGGAGGGAATGCTGTGGGGAAGGTTGACAATGACAATTACAGTTACTGGAACCAGACAGCAACGCTATAATGAGAAAAAAGACACTCCACCTTTCTCTCTCTCTCCCTCTCCCTCTCTCCACTTTCCCTGTCTCCACCTTTCTCTCCCTCTCTCCTCTTTCTCTGTCTCCCCCCCTCTATCCACCTTTCTCTTTCTCCACTTTCCATCTCTCCCCCTCTTTCTCTCCCAACTCTCTCCACCTTTCTCTTTCTCTCTCTACTTTCCACCCCCCCTTCTCTCCATCTCTCGCCTACTCCTTTCCAGTCACTCCAGCTCTCCCTCATCTGCCCATGAATGTGTTTAATCAGTACATCAATCTTGGAGCAGACGGGAGAAGAATCCGAATAAATCCAATATGCAATATACAAGATAATTCATTTGGTAAAAACCTAGTGTGGGCGTTGACAAGATACTTGTCAAGCGCGTTCAATCACCATCCACCTGCCCCCGTCTCCGACTCTCCCCCTCCCCCCCTCTCTCCATCCATTAACAGTCAGATTGTTCCGGTCGGTGTTCCCAGACTGCCAGTCAGATGAGATTAACTCTGTAGACTACTCCCAGGGATTGGAGCAGATTACCAGTTAGCCACCGGGAGAAGAAGAAGCGACCCACCCAGACACGGCCACACGCGGACGTGCACATACACACATTCACATTTGGGCAATTTAGCATGTGCACGCACGCACTAGCACACACTCAGACATGAACATTTCACATGAATGACGGACAGGGGGAGGAGCAGGAGAGGTGGGGCACCAGTTAGGAGAGGTGGGGGCACCAGTTAGGAGAGGTGGGGGCACCAGTTAGGAGAGGTGGGGGCACCAGTTAGGAGAGGTGGGGGCACCAGTTAGGAGAGGTGGGGGCACCAGTTAGGAGAGGTGGGGGCACCAGTTAGGAGAGGTGGGGCACCAGTTAGGAGAGGTGGGGCGTGGTTACAGAGTGCACTGGCAGAAGAGGGAGATGACTGGTCAGAGGAAAGGAGGGATAGGCAGAAGGGTAGATGAAGATAGGGTCCTCTTAATTGAGGGAGGAAAGAAAAGGATGGAAAAGGAGGGCCGGGGTTAGAAGCTCATGTCTGTAGGTGTCACTGTATGACTCAGTGGAACAACAGTCCGTCTATTCGCTTAACACACTGAGCCAATTAAGAGGATGGCATGATCGATCAGTGTCTTGTCTATCACATCTTTTTAAAGGATTTTAATAAACATGTAGCTGTGGGTATGTTTGTTAATCTGTGTGTGTGTGTGTGTGTGTGTGTGTGTGTTTTACTATCCTCGTGGGGACTGGAAATCCCCAAAAGTCTCCACAAGGATAGTAAAACAAGGAACATTTCCCAGGTCCCCATGAGGACAAAGGCTATTTTAGGTTTAGGGGTTAGGGTTAGAATTGTGGTTAGGTTAAGTGTTAGGAGTTAAGATTAGGGAAAACAGGATTTTGAATGGAAATCAATTGTAGGTCCCCATACTTTTTTGCCCCACTGTATGTACGTATGCATGCATGCATGCATGCATGTATGTATGTATGTATGTGTGTATCTCTGGATGCTACAGGGATGCTACAGGGACAAGTCTTGGCTGCTCTCTCTCAGTGTGACAATGTCTGACACCTGTCACTGGCGCCATGGCATCGCTCACTGGGGGACGGGATGAGCCAAACACACACACACACACACACACACACACACAAAATAACTCTCCTCCAGGAAGCAGAGATCACACAGGTGGGATGGAGAGATAGAGAGAGAGCAGGGTTTAGAGACACGAAAGAGGAAACAGGACTTACAGAGGGCTAAAAAGGAAGGAAGAGGTATGGGGCAGGGGGGAGGGTACAACGGAGCTTTCCGGAGACAGAGGAGCAAAAGACAAGAAAGGACAAATAAGAAAAGTCTGAACTTTGATGGAGAACGAAGAGAAGGTGGAAAGAAGATGGAGAAGAGACGGGGAGAGAATGTAGGAAAGTAAGAGGGGGAGAAAGAAGAGTTAAGTGGGTAAAGAATCAGAGCTAGAGAAACATGAAAGAGACGGAGATATAAAGTGTGGATGAGAGAGAAACAAACAACTAGAGAAAGAGGAAAGAGAGGAAAGAGATATATATAGAGAGAAAATAGAGCGATATATAGAGAAAGAGGAAAGAGAGGAAAGAGATATATATAGAGAGAAAATAGAGTGATATATAGAGAAAGAGGAAAGAGGAGAGATATATATAGAGAGAAAATAGAGCGATATATAGAGAGAGGAAAGAGGAGAGATATATATAGAGAGAAAATAGAGCGATATATAGAGAAAGAGGAAAGAGGAGAGATATATATAGAGAGAAAATAGAGCGATATATAGAGAAAGAGGAAAGAGGAGAGATATATAGAGAGAAAATAGAGCGATATATAGAGAAAGAGGAAAGAGAGGAGAGATATATATAGAGAGAAAATAGAGCGATATATAGAGAAAGAGGAAAGAGCGAGATGAAAGAAAGAGGAAAGAAAGAAAAGATGGGGAAGAGAGGAGAGAGAGAGATGTAGAGAGAGTGAGGAGAGCGAGAGAGAGGAACATAGAAGTTGAAGAGAAAAAAAGGAAAGAGAGAGAGGAGGTCAGACTAGTTCAAGTGGTACAGGCTATTTTCTGCTTTCTAAACTCTCTTCCACACTCCCCGAGAGAATGTTCTTTGTCTTGTTTTTCTTGTTTTGCTAATAATGCTGAATATGCCATGGGTAAATCTGGGCAGAAAGCAGGGAGGCAAGGACGCATGACAGTAGTATTTCATTAGGATCCCCATTTTCCCCTTCTGATGGGAGAGATTTTAACTAAAGAAAGAACACAGCACTGTGAAAAATAAAAAAAGAGAAACAATTGTTTGTATTGTCAGTACCGTGACCCTGCAGTGTCAGTACCGTGACCCTGCAGTGTCAGTACCGTGACCCTGCTTCGTCAGTACCGTGACCCTGCAGTGTCAGTACCGTGACCCTGCAGTGTCAGAACCGTGACCCTGCAGGGTCAGAACCGTGACCCTGCAGGGTCAGTACCGTGACCCTGCAGTGTCAGTACCGTGACCCTGCAGTGTCAGTACCGTGACCCTGCAGTGTCAGTACCGTGACCCTGCAGTGTCAGTACCGTGACCCTGCAGTGTCAGTACCGTGACCCTGCAGTGTCAGTACCGTGACCCTGCAGTGTCAGTACCGTGACCCTGCTTCGTCAGTACCGTGACCCTGCAGTGTCAGTACCGTGACCCTGCAGTGTCAGAACCGTGACCCTGCAGGGTCAGAACCGTGACCCTGCAGGGTCAGAACCGTGACCCTGCAGGGTCAGTACCGTGACCCTGCAGTGTCAGTACCGTGACCCTGCAGTGTCAGTACCGTGACCCTGCAGTGTCAGTACCGTGACCCTGCAGTGTCAGTACCGTGACCCTGCAGTGTCAGTACCGTGACCCTGCAGTGTCAGTACCGTGACCCTGCAGTGTCAGTACCGTGACCCTGCAGTGTCCGTACCGTGACCCTGCTTCGTCAGTACCGTGACCCTGCAGTGTCAGTACCGTGACCCTGCTTCGTCAGTACCGTGACCCTGCTTCGTCAGTACCGTGACCCTGCTTCGTCAGTACCGTGACCCTGCTTCGTCAGTACCGTGACCCTGCTTCGTCAGTACCGTGACCCTGCTTCGTCAGTACCGTGACCCTGCAGTGTCAGTACCGTGACCCTGCAGTGTCAGTACCGTGACCCTGCAGTGTCAGTACCGTGACCCTGCAGTGTCAGTACCGTGACCCTGCAGTGTCAGTACCGTGACCCTGCAGTGTCAGTACCGTGACCCTGCAGTGTCCGTACCGTGACCCTGCAGTGTCAGTACCGTGACCCTGCAGTGTCCGTACCGTGACCCTGCAGTGTCAGTACCGTGACCCTGCAGTGTCAGTACCGTGACCCTGCAGTGTCAGTACCGTGACCCTGCAGTGTCAGTACCGTGACCCTGCAGTGTCAGTACCGTGACCCTGCTTCGTCAGTACCGTGACCCTGCTTCGTCAGTACCGTGACCCTGCTTCGTCAGTACCGTGACCCTGCTTCGTCAGTACCGTGACCCTGCTTCGTCAGTACCGTGACCCTGCTTCGTCAGTACCGTGACCCTGCTTCGTCAGTACCGTGACCCTGCAGTGTCAGTACCGTGACCCTGCAGTGTCAGTACCGTGACCCTGCAGTGTCCGTACCGTGACCCTGCAGTGTCCGTACCGTGACCCTGCAGTGTCAGTACCGTGACCCTGCAGTGTCAGTACCGTGACCCTGCAGTGTCAGTACCGTGACCCTGCAGTGTCAGTACCGTGACCCTGCAGTGTCAGTACCGTGACCCTGCAGTGTAAGTACCGTGACCCTGCAGTGTCCGTACCGTGACCCTGCAGTGTCCGTACCGTGACCCTGCAGTGTCAGTACCGTGACCCTGCAGTGTCCGTGCCGTGACCCTGCAGTGTCAGAGCCGTGACCCTGCAGTGTCCGTACCGTGACCCTGCAGTGTCCGTACCGTGACCCTGCAGTGTCCGTACCGTGACCCTGCAGTGTCCGTACCGTGACCCTGCAGTGTCCGTACCGTGACCCTGCAGTGTCAGTACCGTGACCCTGCAGTGTCCGTACCGTGACCCTGCAGTGTCAGTACCGTGACCCTGCAGTGTCAGTACCGTGACCCTGCAGTGTCAGTACCGTGACCCTGCAGTGTCAGTACCGTGACCCTGCAGTGTCAGTACCGTGACCCTGCAGTGTCAGTACCGTGACCCTGCTTCGTCAGTACCGTGACCCTGCTTCGTCAGTACCGTGACCCTGCTTCGTCAGTACCGTGACCCTGCTTCGTCAGTACCGTGACCCTGCTTCGTCAGTACCGTGACCCTGCAGTGTCAGTACCGTGACCCTGCAGTGTCAGTACCGTGACCCTGCAGTGTCCGTACCGTGACCCTGCAGTGTCAGAACCGTGACCCTGCTTCGTCAGTACCGTGACCCTGCTTCGTCAGTACCGTGACCCTGCTTCGTCAGTACCGTGACCCTGCTTCGTCAGTACCGTGACCCTGTTTCGTCAGAACCGTGACCCTGCTTCGTCAGAACCGTGACCCTGCAGTGTCAGAGCCGTGACCCTGCAGTGTCAGAGCCGTGACCCTGCAGTGTCAGAGCCGTGACCCTGCAGTGTCAGAGCCGTGACCCTGCAGTGTCAGAACCGTGATCCTGCAGTGTCAGAACCGTGACCATGCAGTGTCAGAACCGTGACCCTGCAGTGTCAGAACCGTGACCCTGCAGTGTCAGAACCGTGACCCTGCAGTGTCAGTACCGTGACCCTGCAGTGTCAACTGTAAATGCAGTGGACTCTGTCCCATGAATGACGGGTGATTGAATTGTGAGGGATTTCATGTGAATATAAACTAAAGATTTGTATCAACGAGATAAAGTTGGAATCCAATTGAATTACTGCACATATTTACAGTACTGCAGTTGTCAGTGCCTTTATCAGCGAGTTACTTCTAGTTCAGATCAAATTAGATTACATTTGGAATTCTGAGTCACAGAGTACGAGAGTCAAGATAAGCACACAACTCTAGATCTCTGAACGCATGTGCACTGTTGGGCTGTGTACACGCACGGACGCACAAACCAGCACCGACATTACAGACCACACATCTAGAGGGGTTTCAGTGTACAATCAATAACTGCAAGATCCATATACATGCATCACACACACACACACACACAATCCCACACGCACAGTAGCACACACATCCATCAAGTGAACGTTCTCAAAAAGCTCCCGAGATGGAGAGGGGGGGGGGGGGGGGCTGCACGGTTGAAGAAGTACAGAGGAGGGGGGGTCTTTTGTCCTCTTTCGCCCCTCTGACGAGCATTCTTCTGGCCCTCTTTTCTTTGCGGAGAAGAAGGGAACGAACGAAAGAGAAAAAAAAGAAACCACTCCATCTGTTTTTTTTCTTCTCTCCCACGCGCCCCTGCACTACAGCTGGGCTCCAGTGGAGGGAGAGGAGGGAGTGAGGCAGGGAGAGGAGGGAGGGAGGGGTAGAGAGGGAGCAAAATACAGTGTGAGGTGGGGTATAGAGAGAGAGAGAGAATGAGGAGAGAAGGGAAGGAAAGAGGGGAGAAGGGGGGGTAAAGACGGTATGAGTGTGGATGTTGTGTGTGTGTATGTGTATGTGTGGCTTCCCATAGCCCGAGAGGAAGGACAGGTTATGGTCTCTCTCATTCACAGGAAGTCCTAAATTGCTTTTGACACCATTTTGATAGGCAATCATGACTATTCATCCTGCCTTTTGACATTTGAATTGTTTACCAGAGGGTGGGGGGAAAGAGAGAGAGATTGGCACAGAACCATTTAACACTGGAACTGCCTGGCCTTTCGGCCTATAAGTACCGGTCAGACAGCGTTGCCGGGCATCCCCTTTAGCAAGCGCATCGGATGCATATCAACCCGCATAGTGCGGCAAACATAAGCACCAACGCTTGATAAATAGTGCATAAACTACTATAAAGGATTCATTGCATTAAGGTAATATTTGTGGAAATATATCAAGTCCTAGAATAAACGTAAGCCTAATAGCCTATTTTCGTTTCCCTTACAGTAAAAAAACGACAGTCAAATCCACTTGATCAACTTGATTTGTTGATCCGATTAATAATAGTTATAGTAACTAATAAAGTCCAGTTACAGCTTCTTTTGACAAAGTACAAACTAAAAAGATAATATAACCAGCCAGGTACACATGTAGAATTATTTTCTATATTCCTTAACAAAAGCACCAGCGCATGAACAATTGTAAAGGAGGAATCGCATTAATAAATATTTGTGGAAATATATTCATGACAAGATAGAAAAACAGCAATTTGTTGATTGTATCGGACACTGTATTGTGGCCTTATACGCGTGCCTTTACCCATTTATCAATATCGTCTTCTCTTTGCTTGTGGTCCACAGTCGGCACACAGCTTCGGGGGCTTTGTGTGAGTAAGCCCCACAAACAAATCGGTTGCACTGCACATAGTTTTCATGGGCCTTGTTTCGTGTGCACCTGCCACAGGTGTGGCATACCCTTGTCTGTAGGCTAACTCTTATTGTGTGTGAAATTCGTGGTAGTTTCAACGGGCCGGCTGTGCAGGCTTACTGGCATCGCTCATTAAGTTGGATAGGGGACAAATATATATTTTGCATTATTCTAAAGGACTACTGCAACATGTAACATGTTTTCCTTTCCCTTACAACACATTTGATTAGTAATAGAGTTAAAGTAAACAAAAGTCCCATAACAGCTCATTTCTACCAAGTAAAATGTAAGAGAGAATGGTATCAGCCCCCAAGGCGCGCGGTCAAATGATTTGCTACTGAAAATAGCCATAACACAAACTCATCATCACACTGTTGTCTTTCTAAATTAAATCAACTTCTTCACCCTCCTTATCATTCCGTTAGGCCTAATTTAAATTCAATTGTGAAGTAAGGTGCACAATTATCACCCATTCATTAACTTGTCATTCATTCAGTGAGGAGCGAGAGGCATTAGCGCCTGGCTGGGTACCAACGTCCTGCAGCACATTGTCTTGGCGCATTGTCTTGGCGGGTTAAATTGGGAATACTCTTCTGTTTGTGATTGCTTCTGACAAATGAGCAGTGTAAAATACAAACATTTAGGAAAAGTCATGGAAGGAGCAGGGTATAGCATTTTTTTGGGAAGCAGATTTTTTTAAATTGACAAAAATCAAACGTCAGTGGCCATTGGCGGTTCTAGTGTTAAAGCACCCACAAAGCGCAAGAGGGAAAGACAAGCAAAAAGAACAGAGCAATTTTAAATGTATAAACTGTGCCGGATTCCAACTCGGCGTAACGTGATAGAGGGGAGGAAATGGAGAGATGGACATTGACACTGGCCCGGTGTGGTGGAGGAAGGGAAGAGAGAGAAAGAAGGAGAGGGGGGGGGGGGGAATTAGTAAGGAGAGGTGGACTCATTTTGCAGAGGGGTGGGGGGGGGGGGGGGGGTAAGAATGTGTGTGTTAGTGAGACAAAGTATGTAAGCAAGCGTGTGTTTGAGGCCTTTCAGTAAGGCACTGGGAGGGGAGCTCTTTTGTTCATGGGGAGGAGAGGGGGAAGAAAGGAGAGAGGGAGAGGTAGAAAAAGTAGTGAGCGATATGCTACTGAAGGAGAGGGAGTGCGCCTCGAAGGAAATTTAACTCCTCCAGTTGGTCTTCGGGCCAGCACTGGGAGCAATAAGAAAACGTGTGTGTGTGTGTCTGCACGTTAGTACTTACCACAAGACAGGCGGACAAAGAGAATGATTGGGGAAAATGGCAAAAAAAAATAACCTGCACGTTCCATACCTCAAGGCATGAATACTAAGATGTGGATGTGTGTGTGAGTGCCTGCGTGCGTGCATCAGAGTGTGTCTGCATGTGTGTGTGTGTGTGTGTAAGCACGCAGCCAGAGTATCAGATTTAATCCTGTTGTTGGCGTGACCTTTATACAAGACATATCTTGTTATGGAGTTGTTGTAGACAACAAAAAATGTGTTCGCTGTCTGTGTTTCTCTCCCATTCGGACGTGGTACACAGAAACCTTACATCCTGGTTACTGGAGGTACGAGGCGGAGTCGAGAACCATTTACAATTTTGTCATTTAGCAGACGCTCCAGAGCGACTTACAGTAGTGAGTACGTCATTTTTTTTACTTTCCCCTGCACTGGTACCAAGTGGGAATCGAACCCACAACCCTGCCATTGCAAGTGCCATGATCTACCAACTAAGCCACACAGGACCACTGTCCTTTGGTCATTCCATCCCCCTTTCACTCCTAACCTCTGTAGGGCTGCAACTATCCAATATCTTCTTAGCCGACTAACAGGTCTCAGCATGGGTTTCTTCTTTTTTCCTCGTTCCCTACGATAACTTGTATCCAGGGTCGTATTCATTAGTGCACACCGAATCAAAACATTTGCAATGGGAAACAAAAACAAGAGTTACTTACTGGACAGGTAGTCCCTCCCTGTTTCAGTCCAATTGATGTCTAATGAACGCAACCCTAAACGAGAGCCGAGTGGAGCTTGTGTAGTCTGAGCTTTGAGAAATAGGCTAGCTATAAACTAGACAAGCTCATGGTTTCCCTTCAGCCTGCTTTAAAAAGGTGGACGGAAAGGAACTGAATCCATACAGGCTGTTCCTACGCCTGCCAGTTGGCTCTAGCAACATACACACAGAGTACAATGAAGTAGTATTAAGTAAGCATGAAGTATCAGAGAATAAGTCACGTGAAGGTTATGAAGAAGTGGTTAAGTGGTCGTTTGAAGGATGAAAATGTCATAGTAATATTACTGCGTTAAAAAAAGAAGAAGAGTGGGATAAAAAGGTGAAACAAAATAAAAAGTAGGAAGAAGGAGGAGGTTGGAGTACTGTGGCAATGTAGTATCATAGCATCTTCCTATACTCTATGTGTCATAGCCAACTCCTCTATCGGTGTCATGGGTGGGAGTAAAAGAGGAATGCTGGGAGGGGAGCCTAATTATAGGAGTCTGGGTAGTATCAGGGTTGATTGGGGTTATTAAGAGGGTAATAAAGAGACTGGGGGTTAGCATAGTCCATTTCTGCTGCTGAGGAATGTGTCTGCAGCAGTGTTAATGGCTCACAGGAAGAAGCTCTCAGGGTGATGATCTACTGGCCATCACTCACTATCTGGGTCACGTCACATCAGACCACAGCCCTGTCACGACTCTACTCTCTCTCCTCTGCTCCTACTTTCTCTCATCCCTCCCTCCTCTCATTCACCCCCAAGTGCCTCCCTCCCCAGTCTTTGTTCCTCCCTCCCTTTCGCTTGTTCTTCCTCTCTCCCTTTCTTTCTTTCTCTCTTCCTTCCTTCCTCTCGCCCTCGCTCTCCTTCCCCCACTCTCTGTCAGCGTCAGACCTCCAGTCAGCGCATCTCTCTCTCTCTCTATCTCCCTCAAAGAGTCAGCCAGGACTATGACATTTACTGTGTTTCTGTGACACGATTCTGCTGGCTCGGTCAGGATAAACATTCCCATCCCTCTCTCTGAGACACACACCTGTTTGTTTTACTATCCTTGTGGGGATGAAACAATTGATTCCAATTCAAAATCATATTTTCCCGAACCTAATCCTGAACCCCAAACACTACCTCTTAAACCTAATTCCAATTCTAACCCTAAACCTAACCCCTGAAGCTAAAAAAGCCTTGTCACCCCCACTCGTCTGAATTTTCCTCGCTTTACTATCCTTGTGAGGACTTCAGGATTCCCACAAGGCAGTGGAGGCTGCTGACGGGAGGACGGCTCACAATAATGGCTGGAACGGAGCAACTGGAATGACATCAAACACATGGAGGTAAGGGGAGGAGGTAGGAGGATTGTCCTGTGTGGTCGATCCCAACCGCGGGGAGACATTTCATTAGCTTAAGAGACAACCGGGAGGGGGGGGGTCGACCGGAGGGGCCATGTGCTGAGAGCTGATCCTAGATCAGAGGAGACCTGGGGGATTTGGGGGCGCCACCCCTCTCTCCCCTCAACCTCCCTCCCTCCCTCCCCAGGCCAATGCTGATTAGCTCTGTTTAAGCAGTGGATCTGGAGGATGAGGACCACAGATCTCAGTGGGCTGTTCGTGGGCCCTATAGCTTTAGAGAGGCCACTCTGACAGCCTGTTCCTAACATCTGGTGTTACAGGTGAGGCTCTTCTCATATTGTGACATTTGCTCAGTTTAAATACCCCGGGACTGAAACATATACAACTGGTGGGCCTAAAGGACTCGAACAAGATCCGACTTCCTTTCATTCCTCAAACCTCATGTGGTTTCTGTGTGTCTGGGCTTCTGACATGCTGTCTGAGGATGGAGTGTGTTGGACTTTACACACAACACAGTGACGATATTATATGAAGCCCACACATGCAGCATAGTGGTAGGTAGGGCAGGTCACCTCTTCTGAAGATTCTGTGTAATTTACAGTGTGTGTGTGTGTGTGTGTGAGTGCGCGCAAGAGAGATCATGTCCGCGTGTGTCTGTCTATGCATGCATAGGTGAGTGTGTGTGCATCCGTGTGTGGCCGTATGCTTGACCTCAAACCCCTGGGAACAGAGAGAGAAAACAACTCCCACCACTGCCCTCACTGCTAGGCTTGGGCAGTATACCGTATATACTGTGTACCGGGGTATTTGGAAAAAGCCACGGGATGGTTTTTCCAGTACCGTCAATACCGTTGAAACCATTTCTTTGTTTGTCAATAAAACGTTTGTTAATACATTTGAATATTTGGAGCTACTTGAAGTGAATACCCACAGTCAACTTTTGCAATACGTTAGGAGATAAAGAACATTGCGTTCTTCATTTCACCCGTCACGTTATTATAAAGCTTACGGTATTCCCCAGTAACGTGGTGTTTGTTTACAAGCACACAACTACGAGAGACTAATATTTGTTTTGTGTATGTGGCAAACTGCAGAGATGGGACCAAGTCACAATTTTACAAGTTCTAAACAAGTCTCAAGTCCTAACCTTCGAGTCTCGAGACTAGTCCCAAGTAAGAATGGGCAAGCCTCACGTCCTAACCTTCGAGTCTCGAGACTAGTCCCAAGTAAGAATGGGCAAGTCTCACGTCCTAACCTTCGAGCCTCGAGACTAGTCCCAAGTAAGAATGGGCAAGTCTCAAGTCCTAACCTTCGAGTCTCGAGACTAGTCCCAAGTAAGAATGGGCAAGTCTCACGTCCTAACCTTCGAGTCTCGAGACTAGTCCCAAGTAAGAATGGGCAAGTCTCACGTTCTAACCTTCGAGTCTCGAGACTAGTCCCAAGTAAGAATGGGCAAGTCTCACGTCCTAACCTTCGAGCCTCGAGACAAGTCCCAAGTAAGAATGGGCAAGTCTCAAGTCCTAACCTTCGAGTCTCGAGACTAGTCCCAAGTAAGAATGGGCAAGTCTCAAGTCCTAACCTTCGAGTCTCGAGACTAGTCCCAAGTAAGAATGGGCAAGTCTCAAGTCCTAACCTTCGAGTCTCGAGACTAGTCCCAAGTAAGAATGGGCAAGTCTCACGTCCTAACCTTCGAGTCTCGAGACTAGTCCCAAGTAAGAATGGGCAAGTCTCACGTCCTAACCTTCGAGTCTCGAGACTAGTCCCAAGTAAGAATGGGCAAGTCTCAAGTCCTAACCTTCGAGCCTCGAGACTAGTCCCAAGTAAGAATGGGCAAGTCTCAAGTCTTAACCTTCGAGCCTTGAGACTAGTCCCAAGTAAGAATGGGCAAGTCTCAAGTCTTATCCTTCGATCCTCGAGACTAGTCCCAAGTAAGAATGGGCAAGTCTCAAGTCCTAACCTTCGAGTCTCGAGACTAGTCCCAAGTAAGAATGGGCAAGTCTCAAGTCCTAACCTACGAGTCTTGAGAATAGTCCCAAGTAAGAATGGGCAAGTCTCAAGTCCTAACCTTCGAGTCTCGAGACTAGTCCCAAGTAAGAATGGGCAAGTCTCAAGTAAAGTCCTAAGTTCCACAGCTCAGGTCAAGTCAAGCCACAAGTCCCTCATTTGGGGTTTTGAGTTCTCAAGTCAATGGTTAAGTGTTTTATGCCAATTTCATCGCAATGCATCAGTGATTTTGGAGCCATAAGTTTTACAAACTGAATCCCTGTTTTCCCCCACTACCACATAGTCTTTGAAACCGAATGCCAGGATTTTTGGGACCGATGATGCCCTGATGCAGAGGTGACACACCAGGTCCCAGCGTAGTGGGGCAAATTGTTTCCCCTGGGGCCCGGAGCTTTTCCTAATCTGGTAACCTAACCAGGTATAAATCAGGACCCTATAGGGTGTGACAGTTATTATTTGGTTGAAAAATAGTTTTATATGGGCAATGATGGGAGTGAGACCAGATTTACATGAGTCATTTAGCAGACGCTGTTATCCTGATTGTCTTAAAGGATCAATTAGGGTTGAGTGTCTTGCTCAAGGGCACACTGACAGATTTTTCACCTATTCGGTTCAGGGATTCAAACCATCAACCTTTCGGTTACTGGCCAAACGCTCTTAACCACTAGGCTACCTGCCACCAAGGTATACATATATACATATAAATACACACAAATACACTACCGTTCAAAAGTTGGGTCACTTAGAAATGTCCTTGTTTTTGAAAGAAAAACACATTTTCTGTCCATTAAAATAACATCAATACAGTGTATTGACACATGTCTACACTGAAATACAGTGTATTGTACTGAAATACAGTGTAGACATTGCTAATGTTGTAAATTACTACTGTAGCTGGAAACAGCAGATTTTTTCAAATTGAAAATCTACATAGGCGTACAGAGGCCCATTATCAGCAACCTTCACTCCTGTGTTCCAATGGCACGTTGTGTTAGCTCATCCAAGTGTATCATTTTATAAGGCTAATTGATCATTAGAAAACCCTTTTGCAATTATGTTAGCACAGCTGAAAACTGTTGTCCTGATTAAAGAAGCAATAAAACTGGCCTTCTTTAGACTAGATGAGTACCTGGAGCATCAGCATTCGTGGGTTCGATTACAGGCTCAAAATGGCCAGAAACAAAGAGTTTTCTTCTGAAACTTGTCAGTCTATTTTTGTTCTGAGAAATTAAGACTATTCCATGCGAGAAATTGCCAAGAAATTGAAGATCTCATACAAAGCTGTGTACTACTCCCTTCACAGAACCGTGCAAACTGGCTCTAACCAGAATAGAAAGAGGAGCGGGAGACTCCAGTGCACAACTGAGCAAGAGGACAAGTACATTAGTGTCTAGTTCGAGAAACAGACGCCTCACAAGTCCTCAACTGGCAGCTTCATTAAATAATACCCAATACAAATCTCTGGCAAACTGTGAGTAGCATGTTTTTGTTCCTTGAATAGTTGTATAGTTTAGGTCAGAAACTGTGCAAAATGTTTGCAATGCCCTCCTTTGCATGCCCTATGGGATTTTACATTTACATGTTAGTATTGCTAACCTTTGCATTACAGAGTATCAGTGGGGTTTGTAAACAGCGCCCCTTGTGTTCAGTTCCGATATGACCAAATATCCCGGTATTACACAAGGTCGGTATGAAGGGATACTGCCCAAGCCTACTCCCTGCCTGCCCGGTCTGTCTGCCATCCCTGCCTGCCCGGTCTGTCTGCCATCCCTGCCCTCTCTGACTGGCTGCCGCCTTACTGGTTTCCCTCTCAGTGAGCCGGCTGTGTGGTGCAGTGGCCAGCCTGTTCTTTTTTTGCCACATCAGCTGAAAGCTCTTTTCACAGCTCCTGTTGCTCTCAGCTCGTAAACTCTCTCCATCACACAGTACTTGGCTTTTTTTTAACCGCACGGCAGTTAGAGGAGCAAAATGAAAAGGGCCTGCTGCTAGAGATATTTTAACATGCCGCTTGGAGACTAGCAGATCCCCATACACACTCTCTCTCTCCCCTATTCTTCCCGCTTTCTTTCTCTCCTCACTTTTCTTCATTTTCTCCCTCTCACTCGCTCTCTCCCTCTCTCACATCGAGTCCTCCCCCTCTCGTCCCATCTCCCTCCTCCGTATAGTGCACTCCAAAACCCCTACTCGTCTCTTATAACCCTGAAACTTACAGTAGATATTCTCTAATCATTTTGCCTAAGGATCTGTCTAACTAAGCTTACTGCTTTTCATATACACACACAACAGAAAATACCCTTCATGGAAAATACATCATTCATGTACAGTACAGGGAAACCTAAGGGTGGATTTATGGTTGGAACTAGGTTTGATTCTACCAATTTTAAATAAGCGCTAATTCCCCACACAAACAAATAACTGTTTTCATAAGACCTATAGTAACTTTTTCCTCCTCCTCTTCTGTATTCCTCCTCTCCCTCCCCCTCCCAAATAGATTTCAAACATTTTCGGAGACCCTGCTGTGTTCCGTTTTTTTTTGTACTTGCAACGCTTAGCCTAGTTAACCAGCCTTTTATCCCGCGCCAATTAGCAGACGATTAATTAATTATTGAGAATCTGGAAGGGGGATTAATTTTTAATGTGTGTTTGAGAGGGAATCGTTGTAGTACAAGTCACCGCGAGCAGTTTAGGGGAGACGCCCACTCACACCGGTGTTTACCATCATCTACCACAGTAGAGAGAGAGAGGGAGGTAGCGAGGTAGAGAGAGAGAGAGGACCAATTAAGGCTGATCGAACAGCCCCAAACCCTTTAACAACTCCCAATCCGATTGTACACACTGGAGCATCCAAAAAACCCCAGCATAAGCTAAAATCCCATCACATCTAATAAAGCCATTTATCTTGTACCGCGTGTGTGTTGGTGTGTGTGCAGAGACCCAGCCAATGTTACCCAACACCATCTACCTGATGTGTTTTCGTGTTGGAACAGCATTAGCGAACAGCGCTCCTTCCACTTCCCCTCCTAACAGAGAGTAATAACAGATTCGATCTTTCATTAGCCCAGTGTGTAGTTGATAATGGGAGATGCTGGGATAAGGATAAAGGATGTGTGTGTGTTCTAGGATAAGGGTAATGTATAGTGCCTTCAGAAAGTATTCACACCTAATTTAAAATGAATTCAATTGAGATTTTGTGTCACGGGCCAACACACAATACCCCTTAATATCAAAGTGGAATTATGTTTTTACAAATTAATAAAAAATGAGTCAATAAGTATTCAACCCCTTTGTTATGGCAAGCTTAAATAAGTTCAGGAGTAAACATTTGCTTAACAAGTCACATAATAAGTTGCATGGACTCTGTGTGCAAAAATAGTGTTTAACATGATTTTTTTAATGACCTCCTCATCTCTGTACCCCACATATACCATTATGTATAAGGTCTCTTAGTCGAGTAGTGACTCAAACACAGATTCAACCACAAAGACCAGGGAGGTTTTTCAATGCCTCGCAAAGAAGGGCAACTATTGGTAGATGGGTAAAATATAAAAAAGCAGACATTGAATATCCATTTCAGCATGGTGAAGTTATTAATTACACTTTATACAATGGGTGGGTCTAATCCTGAATGCTGATTGTTTAAACGCGCATTACAGCCGGTGTCTATTCCACAAGTTACCACCAGCTAAATCTATGACGTTAAAATGGCTATTAACTCTGTTCCACCTGACTACGCAATCCACTGTCTCATCAGCCCTGACAGGGAAGTTATAAACTTGGTCTCCACTATAAAAATCATCAAGAAATTCTCACATTTCTTTTAGGCTAACATTTAGTTTTCAACAGCGGAGATTTGTATAAACCTTGCTGTCTGTCTCGCTGACATTTGCAACACTGTTTCAATATTCAAATTCGATCTCCAGCTGTCCCATAGTAATGAATGTTTAGGGGTCGGGAGTCAGGATGAGACAGACAGGCAGGCAGGCAGCGCTTCTCAGCCAGTCGAAATCATGAATCAGCTGGCATCCTTTTTATGGATATACACAAAGAAATGTCAATTGAAAAAAGGTCAAACGAATCAACGTGCAGCTAGTTTGCAGTCTTTCCAGCTTGATTGTGTTAGCTGTGTTGTTGGCTCTGAACTACAGTGTCCTGACGAGAGAGCACATTTTCTATGCCAGATTAAAAAAATTTGCTGCTTATTTTTATGCAAGTATGCATTATAAATGTCACTAGAAAACAGCTTAAACAAACGCAGCTACTGTTGTTTTGTCTGCACGGTTTGACGTGACTGTAAGTTAGCCGTAGTTGGCTAGCTAGCAAACAAAGGATAAGAACATTGCCAGCCAGTGTGGCACTTAAAACGAATGTCCATAGATACAGAACCGAAAGACTGAACGACTGGGTCACGTCTCTGGCAACTGATCCAATAGAACGAACGACCCTGCCGGCTTAGGTAGCAACCCTAGATTTGTGTTGGGACTATATCTTGTGGAAGGATGAAATAGTATGAATAAATTCATCAAAATAATGTTTTTATGAAAATATGTCAATCATTATTTTAATATGTTGGTAACCCGTTGTATAAAAGTGATATTGCCCCCGAAGCCGGTGTTTGGAGGATATATTGGCAAGGCTTGACTTCGTCTCGGGCCTAACAACACCCATGCCAATATATCCTCCTAACACCGGCTTCTCTGGCATTATCACTTAATTGGATGGTGTATCAATACGTCCAGTCACTACAAAGATAGAGGCGTCCTTCCTAACCCAGTTGCCATAGAGGAAGGAAACCGCTCAGGGATTTCATCATGAGCCCAAAGGTGACTTTAAAACAGTTAGAGTTTAATGGCTGAAAAAACTGAGGATGGATCAAGAACAATGTAGTTACTCCACAATACTAACCTAAATTAGCAAGTGAAAAGAAGGAAGCCTGTACAGAATAAAAATATTCCAAAACATGCATCCTGTTTGCAATTACTGCAAAAAATGTGGCAAAGAAATTAACGCTTTATATTCAGGATATAAAGTTTTGTTTGGGGAATATCCAACACATCACTCGTACTACTCATATTTTCAAGCATGTTGGTGGCTGCACCATGTTATGGGTATGTTTATCATCGGCAAGGGAGTTTTTGGGGATAAAAATAAATGGAATAGAGCTAAGCACAGGGAAAATCCTAGAGGAAAACCTGTTCCAGTCTGCTTTCCAACAGGCGCTACGAAACATTAATTTTTCAGCAAGACAACAACCTAAAACACAAGGCCAAATATACAACAGAATTTTTCTGAGTGGCCTAGTTACAGATCTTCAAGCCGATTTTATGTAAAACTATGTCAAGACTTGAAAATGGCTGTCTAGCAATGTTCAATGAGCTTGAAGAATTTTTAAAAATAATCATGTGTAAATATTGTACAATCGAGGTGTGCAAAGCTCTTAGCACTAGAACCGCCAATCTGTCTAGCAAAATGGCTATCTAGCAATGATCAACAACCAACTTGACCAAGGTTGAATAATAAAAAATAAAATATATCTGCTGGCAGCAATTCTGGGGTTCAAGCTGTGGGTGCACTGTTCCACCTTCAGGACAAATAGGACACAACATCCTGCCATGAGATACTTCTGTACTCTTTACCACACTTGCCAAATATCGCAACATAAAATGTAACAGATCATGCAATATGCACATTTTGGACGATTTGTAATGATGTTGACTACAGTAAACGTCTTCTCCAGAACCGCTAGTCCGATCGGCACAAACTTTGGTGTATAGCGTCTATGGATGTACATCTTCAAGTCGTACTCAAACAATATAGCCGCAATAAGCCAATGATCTTGCATGAAAGATTTTGTCCTACAGCATCCCCTATGTGGCCAAACTGAACCATACTTTACAGATTAGCTACACTCATATCCCTTTTCATTATTAGATCAAAATATATAAAACATGTGACCGTTATAGCACTACAATGTGGTTGATCTGAATGTGCCTGCATATGTTGAGTCTTGACAGTGTTTGGAACATGCGTGCCAAGTTTATTTACTGTACGGATATCCGGATTTATATGCATTCATGTGCCAGACCACACCCACGTGAATGTTTATTGTCAGTAGCGGCCATGTTGTTTGACATACTGCTCTGGGAAATCTTGCATTGAGAGGCCTTAGTCCGTGGATGCCATTCATCAAGGTTAATTTAGATCAGCCCAGTTCCGGATGAGATGTAGGTTAAGTGTTTGTCACAAAACATTCTTAATGGCAGAATATCCATCATGGCGAACCTTTTGACTGATATCCCTTATCATTTGTGCCAAATGTCATCACTCTGAGTCAAACAGATCAAGAGATATAACCATGTGCCTGTTATGCCGTGTGGTCACGGCATATGTGGAGCGAGTGTTTGGAACATGTGTACCAAGTTTGGTTACACCGCGAATATCTCTGTCTGATTTATATGCATTAATGAACCAGACCACGGCCACATGAATGTTTATTGGTAAGTTGGTATGTTGTTTGACGTCCTGTATTAGTCTGGAAAGTATTGCGTTTAGAGACCTTGGTCCATAGATTCCATATATCAAGGTTAATCCAGACCGGCCCAGTAGTTCCGGAAGAAATGTCATTTAAGGGTTTTTCACAAAATTCAAAAATGAGGCAAATCCGTTCCTTGTGAGAGGAGGGTCCTTCGCTACGAATTTCAGGACTCTATGTCAGATGGGGTGAGGGGCATGACCGTTCAAAGTTTGCTATGTCAATCACCTGTTATAGAGCCACTTTGTGGCCAATTGGCATGGCATTGCATAAGGTGTGGGCGATGAGCCGTTAACATCATGTGAAGTTGCACCCTCCTCGGCCATACCATCTCACGGGAATTTGCATGTTAATCTTCCTCGCTAGAAGAACCGGTATAATAAGAATCCTAATAGTGAACCAGAAGAAACACAACTGGGTTTCACCACAATCGCTACTTGAAGCCCTAATAATGTACAAACGTTGTACAACACACTCTACATGACCAAAAGTATGTGGACAACGGCTCATTGAACATCTCATTCCAAAATCAAGGGCATTAACATGGAGTTGGTTCCCCTTTTGCTGATATAACAGCCTCCACTCTTCTGGGAAGGCTTTCCACTAGATCTTGGAATATTGCTGCGGGGTCTGTGGACGCCCCTTCAAATGAGTGGATTCAGCTACTTCAGCCACACCCGTTGCTGACAGGTGTATAAAATCTAGCACACAGTAATAGATTCTCCATAGACAAACATTGGCAGTAGAATGGCCTTACTGAACAGCTCAGTGACTTTCAACGTGGCACCATTATAGGATTCCACCATTCCAGCAAGTCAGTTTGTCCAATTTCTGCCCTGCTACAGCTGGCCATGTCGACTGTAAGTGCTGTTATTGTGAAGGAGAAACACCTACGAGCAACAACGGCTCAGCCGCGAAGTGGTAGGCCACACAAGCTCACAGAACAGGACTGCCGAGTGCTGAAGCGTGTCAAAATTTTCTGTGCTCAACTTCTACACTCACTACCGAATTCCAAACTATCTCTGGAAGCAACGTCAGCACAATAACTGTTCGTCGGGAGCTTCATGAAATAGGTTTCCATGGCCGAGGAGCCGCAATGAAGCCTAAGATCACCATGCGCAATGCCAAGCGTCGGCTGGAGTGGTGTAAGGCTCGCCACCATTGGACTCTGGAGCAGTGAAAATGCATTCTCTGGAGTGATGAATCACGCTTCACCGTCTGGTTGTCCGACAGACGAATTTGGGTTTGGCGGATGCCAGGAGAACGCTACCTGCCCCATTGCATAGTGCCAACTGTAAAGTTTGATTGATGATGAATGATGATATGGGGCTGACATTCTAGACAATTCCGTGTTTCCAACTTTTGGCAACAGTTTGGGGAAAGCCCTTTTCTGTTTCAGCATGACAAAATCCCCGTGCACAAAGCGATGTAGCGTCGGTGTGCAAAGCTCTTAGACTTGTCCAGAAAAACTCACAGCTGTATTCACTGCCAAAGAGGATTCAAAAATTTATTGAAACAGGGGTGCTACAATTTCTAAAAACATGATTTTCACTGTGTCATTATGGGGTATTGTGTGTAGATGGGTGAGCAATAAATATATATTGAATCCATTTTGAATTCAATTTTGTAACAACAAAATGTGGAATAAGTCGAGGGGTACGAATACTTTCTGAAGGCACTGTATGTCTCGAGGAGATTCTCCCAAGGTGATTGTTCTGGTTCAATTCCTGTTCATTTAAGTATAACGTGTATTGGCACTGGTCTTAACTCATATCGATTCCACCCTTACTCCTCCCAGACTTCACCATCTCCCACTCTACCTCACCCAACTTTTTTTCTCCCTATCTATCCAACCCCTCTTCCCCTTCCCTCACTCTCGCTCCCTTCCTCCCTTTTTCACATACATTTCCTTATGTTCCAGCCATTCCACCCCTTTTAATAAATCCAGCCTTACACACCCCCCATCTGTCTCTCCTCCCTCCTTTCTCTATCCTACCTTTAGTCACAGTGTCCCCTGCTGTGTAGCTAGCTGTATAATCAGCGTCTGAATGGGACACATTTTTAATTTGCCACGTCTGGCCACCGGGCTCTGAGAGGACTGGCAGAAAGAGAGGGCCGATGGAAAATGACAGGAAGAGATGGAGCAGTGCTGTAACCATATTGACGTAACCTGAAAGGCTGCTCAGCAAGGAAGAAGCCACTGCTCCAAAACCGCCATAAAAAAGCCAGACTACGGTTTGCAACTGCACTTGGGGACAAAGATCGTACTTTTTGGAGAAATGTCCTCTGGACTGACAAAACAAAAATAGAACTGTTTGGCCATACTGACCATCGTTATGTTTGGAGGATAAAGGGGGATGCTTGCAAGCCGAAGAACACCATCCCAACCGTGAAACACGGGGGTGGCAGCATCATGTTGTGGGGGTGCTTTGCTGCAGGAGAGACTGGTGCACTTCACAAAATAGATGGCTTTATGAGGTAGGAAAATTATTCGGATATATTGAAGCAACATCTCAAGACATCAGTTAAAGCTTGGTCGCAAATGGGTCTTCCAAATGGACAATGACCCCAAGCATACTTCCAAAGTTGTGGCAAAATGGCCTAAGAACAACAAAGTCAAGGTATTGGAGTGGCCATCACAAAGCCCTGACCTCAAACCTATAGAAAATTTGTGGGAAGAACTGAAAAAGCGTGTGCGAGTAAGGAGACCTACAAACCTGACTCAGTTACACCAGCTCTGTCAGGAGGAATGGGACAAAATTAACCCAATTTATTATGGGAAGCTTGTGGAAGGCTATCCAAAATGTTTTACCCAAGTTAAACAATTTAAAGGCAATGCTACCAAATACTAATTGAGTGCATGTAATCTTCTGACCCACTGGGAATGTGATGAAAGAAATAAAAGCTGAAATAAATAATTCTCTACTATTATTCTGACATTTCACATTCTTAAAATAAAGTGGTGATCCTACCTGACCTAAGACAGGACATTTTTACTAGGATTAAATGTCCGGAATGATTTTTAAAAAATTGTATTTGGCTAAGGTTTATGTAAACTTCAGACTTCAACTGTATATTCCTTTACTTTGATTGTGCCTATTGTTAAATATTACTGCACTGTTGGAGCTAGAAACACAAGCATTTCGCTACACCCGCAATAAGATCTGCTCAACATGTGGATGTGACAAATTTGATTTGAAAATGTATGCACTCACTAGTGTGAGTTGCTCTGGATAAGAGTGTTTGCTAAATGACTCAAATGTGTTCAAATGACTTTACAAACATATTTCATTTGTTTTATTTGATGACTTTATTATTTAATTCCAAGTCATCTCATCTCTATAGAGCTGCTGCTGTCTGACAAAATCTCTATTTTAGTAGTTCTTCAGAGTAAATAAGGCATAGTTTTATGACTGCTGAATACCAACTATCAATCACTTAGATAATGTATTTTCAGGTTGAGATACCTTGTGAAGCAACTTCTCTCCATCCCTCTGTCTCTCTTACGTAGCAGGCGTAAAAGAAACACACAGACCAGACAAGTAGGCACGCAATGGACTACGGTCATTGTAGTTAATTACCACATTTTCTGTGCTAAACTATGTAGAATATTGGCCTGTTGGAAAGGACAATTACATCGCACAGTTCAGGCTTGATCCGATTTATCTCTAGAGAACTGTGCAATGTTCACATTGAGCCCACAGAAAGAAAAAAAACTACATGGAAATCAAATAATTGAACCGACGTTGGTCAATGAGTTGTTTAAAAAACTGAAAATAACCAACACTTGTTAAACCCTCAGCACTACTGTTAGCTGAACATCTTTGCCCCTCCCCCTCTGAGGCATAAGCTACTGGATTTTTTTTGTTAATATATTTTTTTTATTTAACCTTTATTTAACTAGGCAAGTCAGTTAAAAACAAATTCTTAACAATGACGGCCTACCCCGGCCAAACGTGAACTACGTTGGGCCAATTGTGCGCAGCCCTATGGGACTCCCAATCACAGCCGGATGTGATGCAGCTTGATTTAAACCAGGTACTGCAGTGACACCTCTTGCACTGAGATGCAGTGTCTTAGACCCTCGGGAGCCCTGTAGTGTACTGACATTACAAGCATGAATCAGAAATTAGAGAGAGAGATTTTATAAGAATGGATTAACGTTTCAATGCTAGTTAAGGATACTATAGTTGTCACGCTTCACATTGGATTTATTAACTACAAAAAAGGCAAGCCGTGTTTTTATTTGAATTCTGGTGCAGGTCTGCACACAAGCTTGTTAGCTAGCTAGCTGTGGTTCAACGTTAAGACAACTCTCAGAAGTTCAAGCACATTCAAAGTTCCATCATAGAAGCCGCTCTTCCGAGCTATAATTCAGATAAGGCGTGTCATAACAAGATGTCCAGCGCTTCAAGCCAAGTCTTCTCTACTGCCTCCACACTTTCTCACCCTCTCCCCACCAGCAAAATGTCAGTCGCATCTCGCGCCCTACACTTGTCTGTCCAATCAATGCATGTAAACAACTATAGCTTGCCCTCTCCATAGCTAGCTTCTCTATCCGCACTGATTGGTGAAGTCATTTAATGTCGAGCTCAATGTAAAAATATATATATATATATATATATTTCAGAGGTTTAAAAAAAGGAACAATAAACCCTTACTTTTTGGGGGGTTCGAACGGCTTCAGAACTAATATTTTGAAAATAAGAAATAAGAAAATAATAATGGTTCTATTCAGAACAAAACGATTGCAAAATATTTTTCATTCCAACCCTGCCTTAAACTAAGAAACACACAAGGACATGCTTTGCCCAAACAACACTACTGCCACCTTCTGATTTGGAGTATTTTCATTAAACAAGGCTGAGTAGCTCACGACTTCAAGGTCTTTGCTGTGTGAACACAAAAGAAATTGACTGCCAACACTGATTCAGATGTGCTAAGTACTGTCAGCAGTACGTTTGACAATCATATCGGCGTGTCTGAGCTATTAAAGAAAGAAAAAGCGGTATAAAATGAGAGAGAACGAGAGCGATAGGTGCAATGGGAGAACGAACGAGGCAGCGAGAACGCCCAGGAAGCAACAGAAAAATGTGACTTGAAGAAGACACTGACAAGCGGAGAGAGGGAGAGAAGGGCAGAGGGCGAGGAAGGAGAAGGTGCAGTTGGACACCCTAAACTACAGTTGCCAGTGCATTTGCTCCAAACCCAAAATGTGAACCATGCATGCACTTCAGCATGAATTTACTGATTTGTCCTGGCTTTAGATACCAGGGCTTGATCATTTTGACAGAATACAAGAAATATAGTGTGCGCGTGCGTATGTGGGGGGATGATTATTTCCGTAAACACTTGTTAACTTGTAACAACTTGTGTAAATCACATTGTATTAACCATGTAAGAACATGCCTTCCATGATTTAACTGAGGAAAATTACAAGGCAATAATTTTGTGCGGAAACTTTGTGTCTACTTCGCCTAAGATTGTCCCTTTCCATGACCTGAGTGGGCACAGGGGAAAATGTGAAAGTGTGAAACAGTAACTAGTGTGAAGTAGCTAGTGTGAAAGTCACCGCGGTTATCAATTAGCTCTAGGCCGAGGCATAGGACTTACTTACCTCACAAATGGAGGTAACAGAACGAACAAGTAAAGTGGCAAGTCTATTCAATTAGAATCAAATCACACGACACCCTATCAACAGAGCATTAGGCCCACTCACAAAGTACACGGCCTACACTCCTTCAGTGAAAACTACCCTCCCGTGTCCACGGCAGAGGCACCCATCAGATTACGACGCCCACCACTGACAAAGACCCCTGTGTGTCTCAAATTGCACCCTATTCCCTATACAAAGGGAATAGGGTGCCATTTGGGACTCAGGCCCTCATTAGAGGCTTATGCCAAGAGCTACAATGGCAGAGCCGCGCAGAATTAGATCCCCTTGTTGCAGCATCTGTCCAATGAAGATAGGCCCCGGAGTAGCCGACGACCACATGGAGGCATTAAAAGCCTATTCGTCTTAAAACAGCCCTTGGCATCTGTAGCCCGGCCCAATAGCTGCACTGCTGCGCATAGCCTACATTCCATTCCAGACCGGCCATGGAGTCTCAAGGTTTGGAGTAGGTTACCTACCACACACACCATCACCACCAGGTGTCAATTCAGACGCATGGAAATTGGTGGAGGTGTGAGGAAATGGAGGTAAGGTGGTCTCGGTCGTTAGTCAGAGTGGGAAATGGGAGGTGTTTTAAATGGCATTTCTCACCTACAACGGACTTTCCTTTTTACACAGGGAAATTGCAAATGAGTTGAATGTGTTATGGGCAGGCAGTCTCTTTATTGTTAATCAGTGCCAACTTGGTCTACAAGGCTACACAGTGTCTAGATTAGGCTACTAAGATGAATATTGTTTTATCACTCAGAGATCATATTAAAAACACTTAATTTTCCTCTCCGCCCATGGAAAAATTAGTAGAATTACAGCAAACTTGCTTAAAAACTGCAATATTTTCTCTCCGCCCATGGAAAAATGAGTAGAATTACAGCAAACTTGCTTAAAAACTGCAATATTTTCTCTCCGCCCATGGAAAAATTAGTAGAATTACAGCAAACTTGCTTAAAAACTACAATATTTTCTCTCCGCCCATGGAAAAATTAGTAGAATTACAGCAAACTTGCTTAAAAACTGCAATATTTTCTCTATGCCCCATGGCAAAATGAGTAGAATTGAGCTCTTAACACTGCACATGTGGTGGGTATGCAGACTGGAAGCAACTCGAGCCCCCTCATGATAAATTCAGACTTGTTGTGTCCCCTACCCCAATCAAAGTTGCCCATCCCTGAAATAGATTTAGCCACGGGCAGATTTTTTTCTTAGGGGATGGTCGGGTGCAGGAACATATTTACAAATAATTTGTAGACTGCAAATTGACAGCAAGAACCCCAAACAGATATAATATTTGACTAAAACGTTTTAACCTTGGTAACATTTGCATACATCACGGGTCTCTATTATGCGTGGGAATACTTGGGAACAGATCACTTCTAATCACTTGGAGCTTATTTCCTGGTGTTTTTAAGTATTTTATATAATAAATGCAACAACAGGCGGGCCGCCAGTTGGGGAACCCTGCTGCCTGTAGGTTCAACTCAACCCTACCCATAAATGGTTTGCATGACAATAGCCAAACGTTTATGTAGTCCTATCTAAATTAATTACAATGTAACAACTAGATGAAAATTGTCACTTTGAACAATATTGATTTCAATGGGTGGTTGCAATTGATGCTATATGGGAGAAACATTTGGGAATGATAAAAATGCAGGCCATTCGATAAGCATCGAAAGGAAAACGCGTTCTCTTCGAAATATTGTCTTAAAATCCCTCAACACACACACTCAATTATAAATGGGCATTTACGAATCTGGGCCACGTAAAAGCCCACGCCGCCTTTAGCCTTGGATAACTCGACAATGGAGAGAGAGCTGAAGTCGTTATTACACACCCTCCCTCTCCAAACTTCATTGAGAGCTTTCTCCACATTATAAAGATAGGCCTATAATTATCGTTTACAAACGACTGCAAAGTAATCCCATAGGCTGCACAACTTTACTTCCGACATACCTTTTGTTCAATGAATTCCAGTAGATAGGCTCCATGTTGCTCACCGCCGTTCCCAGTAAATCCAGTAAGAATATCAGCACAAATCCCAGTTTACTCCCACTTCTCCGACACGCCATTGCAACTCCACAACCCCTATGATTTAACCCCATTTAAAAATAAATGGTATATTTTCTATGAGGATGTAGAAGGGGTGCTGTCCAAACAAAGGCTATGGCCGTGTAAGCTATAGGTGAGTCACTCAATGCGTGAGGAGGAAATATCGTGCCTTGGGCAACCGCATGGATATAAAACGAATAATAGAGAACACAACGTAGTAATTGACAACTACGGCAGAGAAAGTTGCTCTAGCTGTGTTCAATGGCTTGAGCACCACTCCCCTTCTTCCACAAAACAATAACTCCAGTTGAATCGATTTCTATCCGGATTTGATAGGCGCTCGAGGAGAGCTATTTTCTGTTGCGTGTTGGTGTTTCCTATAATTGTGTTTTCCAAACAATGTTCCCTTGTTCTCTGCGCCGATTCTCTTCGGTTTCTCTCCCATTCCTTTCTACTTCTTATTTTCTTTTGAGTTTTTTACTCCGATAAATAAATTGTAGTTTCAGAAGATTCGAGACATGAGCGCAAATGCTGTGTTTAAAAATAGAAGAGGCTTTTCCCCCGGTTTAGAACAGTAGCTCCATCAGAAGGACGTGTTGATGCTCGCTGGTCGGTGGATTTGTCATTGCACGGTTTGATCCACACTGCGCGTCCTTTCTCTTCTCTTCCAGTGAGTAAATCAATATCCTTTCCCAAACGATTTGTAAATGAGACTGGCAATTCGAACAAACGAACTCAGGTGGTGTTGACAAATCCAGCAATCAATTTATCACATAACACATCAAAACACTGGACTAGAACGAGAACTGAAGGCTAGAAGATCTCCAGCCTATTCAACTTCAGCCCTTACCAGACGAACAAGAGCAGAATAAAACTTTGAATAATACATCGAACTTTAACTCATCTTCGTATGTTATAGACTCGCCTGTCTGATGTGGCGAGTCATTTGGAATCTGGATGGCTTCCAATGGTTTCCATTCGATATGTCCCCCGTCTCACTAGTTCAAAATCCCACTCGTTTGACTTGCCTAACGCTCGGAGCACATTGACAGACTGACTGCTTGTTTGGGAAAGGGGAGGTGTATGTTCGAATGAAAAAAATCCCCATCTTCCGAATAGCAGGCAGGCGCACTAATGGATTGGAATTCTCTTTCAGCTTTTTTTTCTTCTGGTCGAGTCGGTTTTTAGCCCTCCCTCAATTTACATATAACCCCTCCTCCACCTGTGGGGTAAACTCAGGTTTAAACTCAATTCAACGGGCTTTATTGGCATGGGAAACATATGTTTACATTGACAAAGCAAATGAAATAAATAAAACAAAAAGTGAAATAATCAATCAAAAATGAACAGTAAACATTACACTCACATTTCAAAGGAATAGACATTTCAAATGTCATATTATGGCTATGTACAGTGTTATGATAGCTGTCGATATTTTCTGTCCTTTTCAAACACGCAAAAGCGACCCACCCTCTCCCTCCCTCTACTTCATCTGTTCGCAGACTCCAACAAACAGTCGCTCATTCACACTATCATGCATGACAAATGCTGCGATTTTTTTGGGGGTGAGAGAGTTTGTGAAAGGGCTCGAGCGCCCCCAGTGTGTATTTCTTCATGTTCACAAACGTGGTAGCCCACTTATGTGATTTTCTGAAAGAAAATGATAGGTCTCTACTCTCTCATTACTTACATATAATAACGTTTATTTGACAATGCTGAAACGTGTATAAAGACAGAATGAATGTCATTCTAATGATGACATACATCCCAAGGCCTATAGCCCTGGCTATTACCCAGACTCCCAACAAGATTTTTCTCTCTGTGCTTTGACATTGTTTGGGAAGTATAGTCTAAGCAATAACTTCCAATACCAACAGTTGAAAGAGCCGTTTGATTTGACGATGTGCAGGGCATCGCGGACGACAGGCCACACACTATTGCTTACAGTGGAGCAGCGCTCGCCAAGAGAACAGACGGGGCCAAATGCCATCTGACTGTCAAGTAGAGACCAAAACCTTGCCTGCACTTCCACCCTGTGGTTAGCCATGGAAGTGCAACGTCTTTACTGTGTATTTACATGGTTTGATATCTTTAAAAAAAACGTAACCCTTGATGTCCTGGTTCTGAAATGATTTCGTAATATATTTTCAGTGCAGATGAAACTAAGATGATAAAATAAGACAACATATTCAACTTATAATCAGGTTTATTGCTCTACACCGTGACATGAGTTTCATTCCCTATATGGGCACATTCCAGATGATGACAGGGCAGAGGCATCTGTGAGCTCAAATGGTAGGCCTAAGTAGAATGGTGAAGTTCCTATGTGCTGATCTAAGATCAGTGTTACGTTTTACCTCAAGACCGGGAAGAATGAGCTGATCCTAGATCTGTGCATTTTCAGTACCTGCACCCTGAGCAGCCGGGAGGTGTCTGTGCATCTGCGAGGTGTCACGTGTTGATGACATCAGTCTGGATGCCCACGTCTGTGTATACGGGCTCACGGCCCAGGCGACAGAGCTTCAAGGAGGGGCAGGGGAGGGGAGGGGCAGGAAGAAGGCTGCGACTCACATGGGCCTATTATGGATGGAGAGAGAGGAGCGAGAGAAAGAGATAGACAAGAAAAGAAAGAGGAAGGGGCTGCAGCTAGCTCACGTGGGCCTGTGATGAATGTGTGTGTGCGCCATAGTTTAGCAGTGTTCATTTATTCATGACCTCATTAAGTGTGCTGACCTTAAACTCTGTCTCGTCCTGCATCCTCTCCCCTGTGACTCTAGCCAGACCCTGTTCCAGCTGCCACTGCCTAACACCACACACAGAGACAGAGACACACAGCCAAAAAACATGAGAGGGAGTGCACAGACAGAGACAGATGCACAGAGAGAGAGAGAGAGAGAGAGAGATTGCCAAAAACATGATGCAGACACACTGCAAGGCATGACATACAAGGGCATGCCTCCCCCCCCCCCCCCCCCCAATGACACACAGTTACGCACACACACGGCATGAGAAACACACAATGCGCGAGGAGAAAGCGAGAAAGGGCATAGTAGGGGAGAACGGGGTAAGTTGTAAAACAAAAATCCAGACTAAATTGTAATCATACTTCTGCCTTTTTATTCTATTCCTCTTACACCGTTTCAGCTACTGTGGAAACGCCGTTCAAACCTGAAGATGTGTAGACTAGTCAGGACCAGTGTGGTTACATACAACTTTTTGATATCTTTTATACATTTTTTTGTCTTTAATGGGACTTCCTCAACATTATAAAGGGCCCCATTGTGATATCATGACTTCCAACATTCCATAAACTGTAAATGCAACCAATAATGCAACTTTTGACACAAATCAGCTACTTTGCCCACTTTGTGTTACGCTCGTGGTTTGAATGAGGAGACCAAGGTGCAGCGTGGTAGGCGAACGTCTTACGTTTATTAAAATGAACACCGAAAAACAACCAAATACCAAACTAACGTAAAGTTCTGCAGGCTACACAGCAACTATACAAAATCAAGATCCCACAAACCTAGGTGGGAAAAAAGGCTACCTAAGTATGATCCCCAATCAGAGACAAAGATAGACAGGTGCCTCTGATTGGGAACCATACCAGGCCAAACAAAGAAATAGGAAAACTAGATTGCCCACCCTTGTCACACCCCGATCTAACCAAAATAGAGAATTAAAAGGAGTCCCCCCCTAAGGTGCGGACTCTGGCCGCAAACCTGAACCTATAGGGGAGGGTCCGGGTGGGCATATACCCTCGGAGGCGTATCGGGCAGCAGGTGAGCGAGTGTTGGACAATGTTTTGGATCAGATGGCACGGCTGCACTACCTGATCGGAGTAACCCCTTTAGTTACGGCAAGCCTAAATAAGTGTCCGCCTGGAGTAGAAGGACTGTCCTACTCAGTTATCACCATCACAAGATGGATGTTCTGTGTGCAAGGAGTTAAAAATATTATTTGTATTTTAGTTCAGGAGAATTTGCTTAACAAGTCACATAATAATTTGCATGGACTCACTCTGTGTACAATAGTGTTTTTAACATGATTTTTGAATAACTACCTCATCTCTGTACCCCACACATAAGGTCCCTCAGTCAAGAAGAGATTTTCAAACACAGATTCAACCACAAAGACCAGGGAGATTTTCCAATGCCTCTCAAAGATGAGCAGCTATTGGTAGATGGGTAAAAATAAAAAAGCAGACATTGAATATCCCTTTAAGCATGGTGGAGTTATTAATTACACTATGGATGGTGTATCAATACACCCAGTCACTACCAAAGCTATAAGCGTTCTTCCTAACTCAGTTGACGGAGAGGAAGGAAACCTCTCAGGGATTTCACCGAGGCCAATGGTGACTCTAAAACAGTTACAGAGTTTAATGGCTGTGATAGGAGAAAACTGAGGATGGATCAACAACATTGTAGTTACTCCACAATACTAACCTAAATGACAGAGTGAAAATATTCCAAAACATGCATTCTGTTTGCAACAAGGCACTTTTAAGTAATACTGAAAAATGTGGCAAAGCAATTCACTTTTTTGTCCTGAATACAAAGTGTTATGTTGGGGCAAATCCAATACAACACTACCAATCTCCATATTTTCAAGCACAGTGTTGGCTGTGGAAAAAGTCAAGTGGTGTGAATACTTTCTGAAGTCACTGTAGCTAACAGCTCTCTCATGTCTCATCATTTGAGCAGCCATAATGGAGCCGTTGCTATGGATACTCCCACATGCAGAGAAGCACATGTGGCAGCACAGGCAAAAATAATGAGGCGGGTGAAGAGGGTGATTGAATTGAGAACAAGGAGGCAGCCAAGGCAACAGTGTACTCTTTCTCAGGATCGTGGCCCGTGCTCTAAACTCAACTGGCTAGTTTTCCTGTCTGTAAAGAGAAGGGCAGGCTGGACGTTGATCCCGCTGCTCTGATTGGATAGAGCGAAGCCTTCTCCGGTCACTCGCTTCATATATTTCACCGATCACTTCTCATCGCACATATTTCAGTTTTCACACGTAGCAACTGTCGTTTAGACCCTGGCCACAACTGCGGACCACAACCACACAACTGACCACAACCACACAACTACTAGCCTCTGCCGAGTCCCCAACAACTGCATGTTCTCATTTTCAGGGGAAATGCAAAAGGGTCTGTGCTATCCGGGATCCTTGGGAGGCCACTATCCAATTGAAGTTGCCATTTATCATGGTTAGGGGTTAAGGTTAGGTAAGGGTTATAGTTAAGGTTACCATAAGGGCTAGGGTAGGGACGTCCCAATGATCCCAGATAGCACAGCCTGTGATGCAACTTCCTCTTTTGGACAATAACAAGGCAACACTCTATTTTAACTCCTACTCCACGTTAGATTGGTTGAACAGTGTAGTAGAGGACCGTTTTTAAAATTCTCGTCAGGGCCAGTACGTAGGGGATCTTGGTTTCAAGCGTTCTTTTCAGTGATTACGGTGAGCCTAGAGAGTTCATTTATCAGATAGAACTACAGCTAGCTATCACTAGGTATACACATGCAACCCTGTTCTACGTAGTTCTTCACTACCACAAATATACTTGTAAAGAGTTCAAGCAAGTCCCATCAATTGTACTTTGTGTACAATGATCATCTAGTTTTACATTCAGCATCCCTCTGTCAAGGGAAATATAGTTTCTTTCCAACAAAGATATTTACATATATTTCAGGATGTATCCCTGGAATAACCAGAATTCATGTAAACATTACAGTTTTGAAAACAAAGCTTGTCCAAAAAGTGGTCTCTTGGCTCAACTTACCCCAGGTATGGAAGTTGAGCTGCGGGACAGGGTAAGTTAAGTTGAGCTGCGGGACAGGGTAAGTTAAGTTGAGCTGAGGGACAGGGTAAGTTAAGTTGAGCTGAGGGACAGGGTAAGTTAAGTTGAGCTGAGGGACAGGGTAAGTTAAGTTGAGCTGCGGGACAGGGTAAGTTAAGTTGAGCTGAGGGACAGGGTAAGTTAAGTTGAGCTGAGGGACAGGGTAAGTTAAGTTGAGCTGTGGGACAGGGTAAGTTAAGTTGAGCTGCGGGACAGGGTAAGTTAAGTTGAGCTGCGGTACAGGGTAAGTTAAGTTGAGCTGAGGGACAGGGTAAGTTAAGTTGAGCTGCGGTACAGGGTAAGTTAAGTTGAGCTGAGGGACAGGGTAAGTTAAGTTGAGCTGAGGGACAGGGTAAGTTAAGTTGAGCTGAGGGACAGGGTAAGTTAAGTTGAGCTGCGGGACAGGGTAAGTTAAGTTGAGCTGTGGGACAGGGTAAGTTAAGTTGAGCTGCGGGACAGGGTAAGTTAAGTTGAGCTGAGGGACAGGGTAAGTTAAGTTGAGCTGTGGGACAGGGTAAGTTAAGTTGAGCTGCGGGACAGGGTAAGTTAAGTTGAGCTGCGGTACAGGGTAAGTTAAGTTGAGCTGAGGGACAGGGTAAGTTAAGTTGAGCTGCGGTACAGGGTAAGTTAAGTTGAGCTGAGGGACAGGGTAAGTTAAGTTGAGCTGAGGGACAGGGTAAGTTAAGTTGAGCTGCGGGACAGGGTAAGTTAAGTTGAGCTGTGGGACAGGGTAAGTTAAGTTGAGCTGCGGGATAGGTTAAGTTGAGCTGCGGGACAGGGTAAGTTAAGTTGAGCTGTGGGACAGGGTAAGTTAAGTTGAGCTGTGGGACAGGATAAGTTAAGTTGAGCTGCGGGACAGGGTAAGTTAAGTTGAGCTGCGGGACAGGGTAAGTTAAGTTGAGCTGCGGGACAGGGTAAGTTAAGTTGAGCTGTGGGACAGGGTAAGTTAAGTTGAGCTGTGGGACAGGGTAAGTTAAGTTGAGCTGTGGGACAGGGTAAGTTGAGCTGTGGGACAGGGTAAGTTGAGCTGTGGGACAGGGTAAGTTAAGTTGAGCTGTGGGACAGGGTAAGTTGAGCTGAGGGACAGGGTAAGTTAAGTTGAGCTGCGGGACAGGGTAAGTTAAGTTGAGCTGCGGGACAGGGTAAGTTAAGTTGAGCTGTGGGACAGGGTAAGTTAAGTTGAGCTGCGGGATAGGTTAAGTTGAGCTGCGGGACAGGGTAAGTTAAGTTGAGCTGTGGGACAGGGTAAGTTAAGTTGAGCTGTGGGACAGGATAAGTTAAGTTGAGCTGCGGGACAGGGTAAGTTAAGTTGAGCTGCGGGACAGGGTAAGTTAAGTTGAGCTGCGGGACAGGGTAAGTTAAGTTGAGCTGTGGGACAGGGTAAGTTAAGTTGAGCTGTGGGACAGGGTAAGTTAAGTTGAGCTGTGGGACAGGGTAAGTTGAGCTGTGGGACAGGGTAAGTTGAGCTGTGGGACAGGGTAAGTTAAGTTGAGCTGTGGGACAGGGTAAGTTGAGCTGAGGGACAGGGTAAGTTAAGTTGAGCTGTGGGACAGGGTAAGTTGAGCTGCGGGACAGGGTAAGTTAGGTTGAGCTGCGGGACAGGGTAAGTTAAGTTGAGCTGCGGGACAGGGTAAGTTAAGTTGAGCTGCGGGACAGGATAAGTTAAGTTGAGCTGAGGGACAGGGTAAGTTAAGTTGAGCTGAGGGACAGGGTAAGTTAAGTTGAGCTGTGGGACAGGGTAAGTTAAGTTGAGCTGTGGGACAGGGTAAGTTAAGTTGAGCTGCGGGACAGGGTAAGTTAAGTTGAGCTGAGGGACAGGGTAAGTTAAGTTGAGCTGTGGGACAGGGTAAGTTAAGTTGAGCTGTGGGACAGGGTCGGTTAAGCCGCCTACACATTTCTGTGCTAAATGAAATATAACCACTACCTTTTTAAAATCATGTCAATCTTTATTTCCCAAACATAATCGCTTTTGGTCTTTTAATCATTACCTAAAACACTTAGTATTTTTTTTGTTGCACTTTTAACATAGGCCAGGCCATGCGTTACCTCAAATCGCAGCAATAATTCCTTGCATTATGCCTGGGAAGAAAACACTTACATTTTCTCAACTTGCCATTGGCTCAACCATTGGGTCAACTTACCCCAAGGTAAACAGTTTGACTATATTAGCCCACACAGCTACAGGGATGCACTTTCATGCTAGGTTTAGCACCTCATATAGAATCTTATAGAGACCAATCTTAAAATGATTCACAGTACTTTGGTTTAGAGTCAAGAATCATGAAACCATTAAACAAATTCATTTGACTGGGTGAAAATCTGTTTTCTGGACCTAACTTGCTTACCACTTTTTTTTGTGGTTTCTTCCTTCACAGACTCCATGAAATGACCTCTTCCTAAATATTTGGCCAAACTATACATTTTGTGAACGATTTCTTTAAAGCAAGGGTGGCTCAACTTACCCCTTTGGCTCAAATGACCCATTCTCCTCAATACTCTCCCTTTACACTATACAGAATGACAGAGAAGTATTCATATAGGCAGGTATACAGGAGGGAGAGGAATGCAGAGCAGAGAGATCGTGATAAAAGACGAGACATTTCTGAGCGTCTGGGTGTGCTGTGCATATATGCGTGTGTGCATGTGGAGACATTCTTGCCTGTTTTGCATTTGAGAGAATTCCATGCTGTCTGTCCTGGGGAGTCTGTTGGTCATTCTGTGCCTCTGGCTCCCTAACACACCTCTTCATGTCCTCCTGAGAGCGAGAGAGAGAGAGAGAGAGAGAGAGAGAGAATGCAGAAGTCGTACTTCAACTATTTGCACATTTTTACAACAATGTACACAACCAATAATATAACATTTGAAATGTCTCTATTCTTTTTAAACTTTTGCGAGTGTAGTGTTTACTGTTTATTTCTGATTATTTCACTTTTATTTATGATCTATTCCACTTGCTTTGGCAGTGTAAACATGTTTTCCATGCCAATAAAGCCCTGAATTGAGAGCGAGGAGGGGTGAAGTGCGAGTGGAATCAGACAGGGGTCTGTACAAGCTGTGGAACACACACACACACACACACACATTTAGATCTGTCCCACCAGCCCATATCCTTCCCGCGTGTTTCCTCCTCCATCACCTCTCTCTGTATCTCAGCCCATATCCTTCCCGCGTGTTTCCTCCTCCACCACCTCTCTCGGTATCTCAGCCCACATCCTTCCCGCGTGTTTCCTCCTCCACCACCTCTCTCTGTATCTCAGCCCATATCCTTCCCGCGTGTTTCCTCCTCCACCACCTCTCTCGGTATCTCAGCCCATATCCTTCCCGCGTGTTTCCTCCTCCATCACCTCTCTCGGTATCTCAGCCCATATCCTTCCCACGTGTTTCCTCCTCCACCACCTCTCTCGGTATCTCAGCCCATATCCTTCCCGCGTGTTTCCTCCTCCATCACCTCTCTCTGTATCTCAGCCCATATCCTTCCCGCGTGTTTCCTCCTCCACCACCTCTCTCGGTATCTCAGCCCACATCCTTCCCGCGTGTTTCCTCCTCCATCACCTCTCTCTGTATCTCAGCCCATATCCTTCCCGCGTGTTTCCTCCTCCATCACCTCTCTCTGTATCTCAGCCCATATCCTTCCCGTGTGTTTCCTCCTCCACCACCTCTCTCGGTATCTCAGCCCATATCCTTCCCGCGTGTTTCCTCCTCCATCACCTCTCTCTGTATCTCAGCCCATATCCTTCCCACGTGTTTCCTCCTCCACCACCTCTCTCGGTATCTCAGCCCATATCCTTCCCACGTGTTTCCTCCTCCATCACCTCTCTCTGTATCTCCACCCATATCCTTCCCGCGTGTTTCCTCCTCCATCACCTCTCTCTGTTTCTCAGCCCATATCCTTCCCACGTGTTTCCTCCTCCACCACCTCTCTCGGTATCTCAGCCCATATCCTTCCCGCGTGTTTCCTCCTCCATCACCTCTCTCTGTATCTCAGCCCATATCCTTCCCGCGTGTTTCCTCCTCCATCACCTCTCTCTGTATCTCAGCCCATATCCTTCCCACGTGTTTCCTCCTCCACCACCTCTCTCTGTATCTCAGCCCATATCCTTCCCGCGTGTTTCCTCCTCCATCACCTCTCTCTGTATCTCAGCCCATATCCTTCCCACGTGTTTCCTCCTCCACCACCTTTCTCTGTATCTCAGCCCATATCCTTCCCGCGTGTTTCCTCCTCCATCACCTCTCTCTGTATCTCAGCCCATATCCTTCCCGCGTGTTTCCTCCTCCATCACCTCTCTCTGTATCTCAGCCCATATCCTTCCCGCGTGTTTCCTCCTCCATCACCTCTCTCTGTATCTCAGCCCATATCCTTCCCACGTGTTTCCTCCTCCACCACCTCTCTCTGTATCTCAGCCCATATCCTTCCCACGTGTTTCCTCCTTCACTACCAGTTTCATCTCCATCTCCTCCCTCAGCCCCACAAAGCACTCCTCAAACTGGGCCTGCTGCTCTACCCGCTCCCCCTGTCCCTGCTCGGCCTCCAGCCTCTCCCTGTCCAGCAGGAAGGGAAGGAGGGAAAGAAAGCGATAGAGGTCCAAAGGGAGGTAAGGAGAGAGGGAAGCAAAGATGAAAGGAAGGAGGAACAGAAGGAGGGATGGAGAGAGGGAAAGAGCGATGGGTGGTTAGAATTGGCACTGTTCTCAGTGGTTTGTGGTAGTCAGCCTCAGGGCTGGTGAGGAAGAGTGAAATCTTAGGGCTAGCTGCTGTACCTTTCCCTAGAGTGCAATTATAGAAGCCATTATTCCAGCTAGGGCTCTAAACTCCCAGCCATAATACATCCTATCTGCCAGGAGACTCAACAGCCACATCAATAGGGCGTGTTCATCATAACTATATATCTACCGCCAGAGGGACTAGAGAGGGAGGAGGTACAGAGAGAGAGGGGGGGGGGGGTCGAGTGAGAGGAAGAGAGACTCAACAGCCACTTCAATAGGGCGTGTTCATCATAACTATATATCTACCGCCAGAGGGACTAGAGAGGGAGGAGGTACGGAGAGAGAGGGGGGGGGGGGGGGGAAGGGAGAGTGAGAGGAAGCGAAGGGTGCTAAAGTACATATTCTTTATGTAGTAGAACATATTGGTAATGTAAAATCAAGGTAGGATCCTTGTCTCAGTGTGTATAATGTATAGCATAATGTATATAATGTGTGGGTTAGTGATATGCTACTGTACATCTGTCAATGCGTCAATCAAGGTCAGTATTTCACGTGGAAATCCAACACATCTGGATTGAATGAGGTGAGATCAGAGTAGTTGATGTGTGTGCAGCTGGATATAGAACAAACACATGCCAATTACCTTCACCTCTAGTGTAAGCAGGAGGAAATGTGTCTGTCAATCAATTCTAAAGCCTTTGGAAAAGGGAAGAGCGAGGAAATAACTTCTCGGCCTGAATAATGAGTTGACGGGCTATTAAATGTGTTAACTTGATTTGATCATTGAAATATAAATGTTCCATTCATGATTTGTCTTAGTGTGCGATCTACCACCTCCTGTTGATTTAGGGTGTTTGCTTAATCCTCCTCCGCCTTCTGCAGAAATACCTCCATCCGGGAGGGGGGGGGCTCCCTCTGTGTGGACCCCACCTTAGTCTGCTCCAAATGGGGGGAGAGAGAAGCCAGCCCCGAGTCCTGGCTGGGGCTTGTGGAGGTAGAGGTGGAAGGAGAGAGAAACTGCTCTCCCTGAACTGTTAGAACCAACAGCCAACACAGAACAAGGTCAGCTAACTCTGGTCCTGGAGTGCAGTTATTAGTGCAGGGTTTTGTTCCAGCACAGCATTAGCACAATAAGCCTGTGCACATTGCAGCCCCGCAAGACCCTTTATCCCACCCCTGCCACTGAACCACATATTTATACTGAACCACCATATTTTCATTCTGAGGGAAACAACTTAAGTGTGACATTGATGACACAAGCCCTCAGTGGCTCTATTCCCTCCATTTCCTTCCTCCCATGCCCCGAAAACATGTTCCTTCCTTTAAGAGTGGAGCAGCTAGAGAGCAGAGTAACATGAAACACCACACACCAGCTTACACAGACATTTACAATTCTCCCTCCAGAGATGTCATCCTCTTTCTCCATGCCGAATTACCCCTTGTCAAACTGATGTGTTTGTTCTGAGTGCTTTCTCCCTCAGATTACTGCTCTAACAGCAGACGGTCATTTGAATAATTGTTTACAAATGTCTTTCAAAATGTCAAAATGCCATTATTTTATATAGCTACTTATCCCCCACTTGGAGGAAAATCATTTCTGACCGACTATAGAGCGTGGAGGCAGGCAGAGAACAGGGGCGAGAAACCATTCATCAGAAATGGAACCAAATACTCTGTGCCATTGTAAGTAAATAACACTCAAGAAAACACAATAACGTTTAAAAAGGTGTCTTGGAACGAAGGTAGAATTACGACATAGCTACACGCCTCATGTTGTTTGCAGTTTTTATGGAGGCTGTCTAGAAGTGTGTGGGGGGGGGGGGAAGGAGAAGAAACAGAAAGCAGGAGGAAGAAGAACCTTACTCTACATTCCATTGTTAGTGGAAGTTGCGTACACAAAGTGTGGCTTGAGTGTTGCATTGTTGAGTCTAACCCAGGATGTGTGTGGGAGAGCATGTGTAGAGGCTGGTCTTGTTCAGCATCCTCTGTAGAAGCCCCATGTCAGACATGCTCTCAACCCATAACAGACGCCCCTAGACTGGTAACAGAAGATCACACACCCTTCTTACTAACGAGCCTAGGCTGGATAGATGAGGATTACACCCTCCCTATTCTCTGACTCCTAAAAATACCCCCAGACTCCTAAAAGAAGACTCTCGGCTAGTTAGATAAAGCATAGCTCACTGTTCGTCTGTGTGAAGATCACACCACTGATTCAGCACTAACATGTTCTCCCCCTTTCGGCACAAACGCTCCATCACCCACTCTTTCTCCGTCTTGTACCCCACGTCACCCTCCCGAGGCCCTTCACTTATTCTAAGACGGTCGCTTAGCAACTTTCACAACACAACAGTGTCGCTCTCCAACTTGGCACTTAGCTCTACTTATACCCGTGGTTCTACAACGTGCGTCTGTGTGCATTTGTTTGAGGGTGTGCTCGAAAGGTATATGACAGATCCTTCTCAGAAAACAAATATATATAGTCCCCTGGGCTTGTTAGAATAGCTTATTCTACAACAACTAAATATAGAGACAAAATACAACAGATTTTTTACAACACATTAATTCAGCTGCAGCATAATGAGGTTTCTGTGTGAAACCGATAATCCACCTGTAGCAGTTAGTTTGCCCTCTAGTGGTTTCCCTGGATTTGCAGACAGGCTACACCGCAACCAGCAATGGAGAACTTGCAAAAACAACCGTTCTTCCTATACAAATATTGCTAATCATTTACCCCCCCAGCAATTATGCTAACTGCTTACCGATTTTAATACATTCAGAAACTACAATATTCACCATGGCTTTACAAAAATATACATTTACTGATGCATGTATAGCGATGCCATGGCACCAGCTTGGCACTTGCAACAATAAAAAAAAAAGACTAACACGAGGTAAACAGAACACTCCCCTAGAGCAACATATGATTGGAAGGTAGATTGATGTACATTCAACACAACACTGTGCTCATCCAACACACAGGGCCTGGTCTGGCTGTGGTGGTCATCTGAACCTGAGAGGTTTGGAATTGGTAAGCTCCCTGCTAGCATTGTAGCACATTACCTTTCAATTGTAATAGCATGTTAGCATTCACAATAGTTTGTACCTTGGCTTCGAGACTGGGGAAACTGTAATTAGCTGAATCCAAGGGACAACTCAATATATTGATTGCCATACTTTTAAAACAGAATAAGTACTACTACATTTTCTCATATTGGCAGTTTGACATTTGGTTCAGTCCAGAGGGGGGGTTTGAGATGGGCTACTCCACAATCAATCAATCACCACCACTGGCGGTGGTTCCTCCTGCGCCCCCTCGTTGGCTGGGCTAAGTGGTCCGGCCCACCACACAGTCAGAGCGTTGTCCTGTCTGACCTCTGGGGTAGGTGATAACATCACGACATCTCCCTCAGAGCCCGAGGAGTCTCCATCACTACTGTCCCCCGGGGAGGGGAACTGGCGCTGCCCGCTGGACGACACCAGCAACGGCATGAAGGGGTGGACACTAGGGGGAGAATGGAGGGACGAGAGAGACGGGACATTGACAGAAAATAAGAGCGAAATTGAAATGACAAAATACGCTGCTGCCCCCAAACAGCAAGTGGGAGACCACTTCTAAAAATCTACATATTTAGTATAATAAATAGATACAGCAGTCAAACAATGCTAATAAAACCCTGGTAAAGCCTACCTGATGCCGTTGGTGCAGTCCCTATGGGCCTGGAAGTGGAGCTGAGGCTGCAGTAGCTCCTGGTTACCATCGGGGGGAGCTGTGAGGGTGTCCCACACTGACACCACCCCCTCTGTGTCACCACTCAACAAGTACCGGCCAGACCTACACACACACGGTCAGCATTAACAACTACACACACAGAGACAGACCGAGAGATGGTATAATATGAAGAGCAGTTGTGAAGAGCATAATATGAAGAGTAGTTAAGGGTGCAAGGGTATTAGGTGCTAAGTCAAGGGTTTCTCAAATGGTGGAACGGGGACAGGGGGCATTGGCGGACTGCGGTTAGCTGTGAGAGTAGCAGGAAGACAAGATGCAGGGTATGGACTTACGGGTCCAGGTCGAAGTAGATCCGCTGGTTGGTGGCCACATTCCTTTTCAGAGAGAATAGAATCTTTCCCGGGTCCCTCAGGTCCCAGCACAGAATCTCTGGGTCCTACACACACACACACACACACTCTTGTACAGCTAACCTTGTCGGGACTCAAAATCCTATTTTTCCTAACCTCTACGAAATAGCATTTGACCTTATGGGGACCAACAAAATGTTCCCAGTTGATGAAATTTGTGTGTTTAACTATTCTTGTGGGGACCAGAAGTCCCCACAAGAATAGTTAAACAAACACACACACACACCTCAAGACTTCCAAGTTAAATAATAACACTGATAGAGAATGTGGGTATGAGTGCGTAAATACAGTATGTGTTTTAGAGAACCACCCCGTTCTCCACTGTGACACTGTGCTCCTCCTACCCAAATCTCTCTCTGAGTGGTCCGTTTTATAAAGGACAACTCTTTTAAGCCCCATGTCTCCCTTTCAGGTTGTGTTTGCGTTCGGTCACCTTGCGACCCCCAGTGTACAGGTAGTGTCCGTCGGGTGAGAAGGCGAGGTGTGTGATGCCCCCGTGGTGCCTGGGCGGCAGCAGGGCCAGCTGAGAGCCGTCCTGGCAGGAGTAGAGGCCTGCGGTGCGGGAGTACGAGCCACAGGCGTACACAGACTGGCACGGGCTGAACGCCATGCAGGAGATGATGCCACTCTGACCCTGACCCTGCTTCTTCACTGGGGAGGGAACACACACTCAGCATCCACATGGGTTCAGATCAACATATTAAGGACCGTTTGGGTTTGCGCTGCTGGTATAACTAATGGGTTAGAAATCTAGGAAAACACGTTTTATTTTACCAGGTAAGTCGACTGAGAACACATTCGCATTCATAGCAATGACCTGGGGAATAGTTACAGGGGATGAATGAGCCAGTTGGAAGATGAGGATAATTACGGATGATTAGCCAGGACACCGGGGTTAACACCCCTACTCTTAACATAAGTACCATGGGATCTTCAGTGACCACAGAGTCAGGACACCCATTTAACAACCATCCCGAAAGACGGCACCTTATACAGGGTAATGTCCCTAACCACTGCCCTGGGGCATTGGGATATATACAGGTTTTTTTTTTAGACCAAAGGAAATACTGCCTCCTACTGGCTCTCTAACACCTCTTCCAGCAGCCTCTGGTCTCCCATCCATGGACCGACCAGGACCGACCCTGCTTAGCTTCAGAGGCAAGCCAGCAGTGGGATGCAGGGTGGTATGCACATCAGATCATTTGATGCAGCTGTGTTGGAATTATTTGATCACTTGAAAGAAAAATACTGCACTTACCAGGATCCCCTGTGTTTATTTTATTTGATTTAACTAGGCAAGTCAGTTAAGAACAAATTCTTATTTACAATGACGGCCTAGGAACAGTGTCCCTTGTTCAGGGACAGAACGACCGATTTTTTACCTTGTCAGCTCGGGGATTCGATCTGGCAACCTTTCGGTTACTGGCCCAAAGCACTAACCACTAGGCTACCTGCCGCCCCATTTATAGCTGACATTGCAAATTATAACGGATATTACTCTGTCTACACTGTAGAGAATGATTGAGCAAATAACATTTGGGCACCCAAATACAAATACTGTGCAATGAACACCACTACCAATCCGTAACTGGTAATGTACATAACCAATACGTTCCCCAACCCCCCCCTCCCCGTCCGTCCGTCCGTCCCCGGGGTGCACGTTCTGGTTTTTGGCCTAGCACTACACAGCTGATTCAAATAATCAAAGCTTGATAATGAGTTGGTTATTGTAAATCCGATATATAGTGCTAGGGCAAAAAAACAAAAACGTGCCCCCGGCCCAGGGCCGAGTTCGGGAAACCCCGATCTAGTCTACTAACCTACAGTGGGCCTTTCCTCACAATCTCTTCCAGGCCTGTCTGTGTAGAACACCCTGACTGTCTTGTCGAAGCCGCAGTAGAGCTGTGATCCGTCTGGGGAGAAGCAGAGGGAGTGGGCTGCGGTCAGCTCGTCCAGATGGTTGTAGGGTCTGAAGCTGGCACGCAGGTCCCCGTAGAACGCATCCCAGATATGGACCGGGTTATCACGACTGCTGCTGGCTATACTAGGGGGGGGAGAGATGGAGGAAAGGATGGATGGATGGAGAGAAGGAAAAGGGATGGAGAAGGATGGTTGAAGAGGAAGAGATTGGACATGGAGGGAGTTTAAGGATGGATGAAAAAAAGGGGTGGAGAGAGAAGAGGTTGAGGGAAATGATGGAGGTAGAAAGGAAACAAGTGTGGGTCACAACAGGACAAAGGAAGAGTCATTTTTTCATCTCACTTGAAAAACAGACACACTGCTTTGTGCCAGATCCATCAGAGAGGACATTTCAGTACTTCACTCCCCAGTCACTATTTCAGCTTGAATTTCATTCAGCCCCTCTTATCTATTCACTAACAGTTTGTTGTTTTAGAATGGAAAAAAAAAAAACGAGCCATCAACAGACAGACATACTGTATGGCTTTTCAACTAACAGAACTGCGGGGGGGGAACCTAACAGCCCAACATAAACGCTTAAATATCACTGTCTGAACTGAGGCTCAATTAGCCAAGAGGAAATTAGCCTGGGCGGCTCAGTGCTCTTATGGCACTGTGTCTTTGTTCTGTCTGTTGGGAATCCCCTCATTATAATGGTACACCACAGCTAGCCTGGACGCCGGCCCAGAAAGCAATTCAAAGGAGGAACACCAGTGACCATTCTACACTCCACAGGAGGGTACAGCACATGGCTTTAGGCAGAGAGAGGGAGGGCAAGAGGGAGGGAGAGCAGGAAAGAGGGAAGAGGGAAAGAGGGAGGGAGAGCGTGAGAGAGAGAGGGAGGGAAAGGGGTAGGTAGAGCATGAGAGAGGAGGGAAAGCTGGAGAGAGAAACACACAAAAAAAGAGGGAGAAATATGACAAAAACAGCCAAGAATCCCACTGCCACTCACAGACCCTCACCACATGCTTGCAAATGATGTCATGTTTTTACTATCTCTACCAATCAGATCTTAGTACATTCCCCAGACACCCAAACAGGAGTACGCCTCGTCCACCTGTGAGCATGACGCAATGATGTCTTCTAAACATACGGTTCATTTGACTCCCCGAACAAATGTTTAGGAAACGTTAGGGCCACGTCATCCCACCTGACTGACTCCACTCCGTAACCCTCAACAACACCAGACAAAACATCATGCTGTCTGAACACACAGACGGAGTTCACATGGTGGGTCAGCTCCGACTAGCATCCTCGTCCCCGTTACCCTGGCTCCTCTCAGGGTCCTTCCCTCAGACAATCATCTCCACTCGCCCTTCTTTCGTCAACTCCCTTTCCTTTTTTCTCATTCTCTCCACTTCTTCTCGCTGTGAAGAAATGTTTTCCGTTCCGTGTTGTTTATGGTTTGATCCTTCACTCCTTGTGTACTGTCCCCCTTCCACCCAATGACCCCGCTCTCTCTCATTCCCCCTCCTTCTTCTAGTCTAGAGGATATGTTGCTTTCCTCGCTTCGTGCGGTGGACCACAACCCACGCTGGGCACTGATCAGAGAGGAACCATTGGAGGCAGTGTGAGGGGGGGGTGGGGGGGGGTTAAGCGGTGTGCGGTGTTGGTAAGGAGGCCTCGTTAGCGGCCCGTAACAATGGCATTCTCCACGGTAACGGCTGGGCAACATTGATCTCAGCTTGCCACGGCACAGACGGAGTCATAATAATTACAGTGCTTTACTAAGGCCCTTTAAAAACAGTCAGTTCTGTTAAAGCTGCAATATGTAACTTTTTGAGAGCCCCAAACAAATAGCCAATAAGTATTCAAACACTATTCAAACATGCCTCGCAAAGGGGGGCACCTACAGTATTGGTAGACGGGTGAAAATAAAAGCAGACATTGAATACCCCTTTGAGCATGGTGAAGTTATGAATTACACTTTGGATGGTGTATCAATACACCCAGTCATTACTAAGATACAGCCGTTTTTCCTAACTCAGTTGCTGGAGAGGAAGGAAACTTCTCTGGGATTGAATTAAAACGGCAAAAAATGTGGCAAAGAAATGAACTTTATGTCATGAATACAAAGCATTATGTTTGGGGCAAATCCAACACAACACTGAGTACCACTCTTGATATATTGAAGGATGGTGGTGGCTGTTGTAGTGACTGTATTACCACCACACTGGCAGTCATGAGTCACTCAGGCTCCCGAGTGGCGCAGCGGTCTAAGGCACAGCATCTCAGTGCTAGGTGTGTCACTACAGACCCTGGGTCGATTCCAGGCTGTATCATAACCATTTGTGATTGGGAGTCCCATAGAGTGGCGCACAATTGGCCCAGCATTGTCCGGGTTTGGCCTCTGTAGGCCGTCATTGTAAATAAGAATTTGTTCTTAACTTACCTAGTTAAATAAGAAATGACGGCAGTAAAAATTGACCGTTGAGTCATGGTTATCTCCTCTTATGCATATGTATTACCCTTTAACCTAACCCCTAGCTAACATTAGCCAGCTAGACAGAATTCCTAACATACCATACCTTTTGCAAATTCGCATAATAAGAATTGTAATTCGTAACATATCCTACAAAAATGGGTCATGGGCAAACAATTTTAATACATACCAAAACATTATACTAAATGGAGTGTCTCCGATTTATGTACAGAAGAATACGAAATGAAGGAAATGAATGAAGGAATTGTCAGTAGAGGTACAGATCTGGGGAAGGGTACCAAAAAATATATATGCAGCTTTAGAAATCCAAGACCACAGTGGCCTCCATCATTCTTAAATGGAAGAAGTTTGGAACCACCAAGACTGTTCTTAGAGCTGGTCGCCCGGCCAAACTGAGCAATTGTGGGAGAAGGGCCTTGGTTAGGGAGGTAACCAAGAACCCAATGGTCACTCCGTCAGAGCTCCAGAAGTCCTCTGTGGAGATGGGAGAACCTTCCAGAAGGACAAGCATCTCTGCAGCACTCCACCAATCAGGGCTTTATGTTAGAGTGGCCAGACAGAGGCCAATCCTAAGTAAAAGGCACAGGGCAGCCCGCTTGGAGTTTGCCAAAAGGCACCTAAAGGACTCTGACCATGAGAAACAAGATTCTCTGGTCTGATGAAACCAAGATTGAACTCTTTGTCATGAATGCCAAGCGTCACGTCTGGAGGAAACCTGGCACCAGAAGAATGGTGATGGCAGTATAATGCTATGGGGAAGTTTTTCAGGGGCAGGGACACTAGTCAGGATCGAGGGAAAGATGAACAGAACAAAGTACAGAGAGATACTTGATGAAAACCTGCTCCACAGCTCTAAAGACCTCAGACTGAGACGAAGGTTCTCCTTCCAACAGGAATGGCTTCAGGACAAGTCTCTGAATGTCCTTGAGTGGCCCAGCCAGAGCCCGGACTTGAACATCTCTGGAGAGACCTGAAAATAGCTGTGCAGCGACGCTCCCCATCCAACCTGACAGAGCTTGAGAGGATCTGCAGAGAATGGGAGAAAATCCCCAAATATAGGTGTGCCAAGCTTGTAGTGTCATACCCAAGAAGACTCGAGGCTGTAATCGCTGTGTCAAAGGTATCTATGCATAGTCACTTCAATAACTCTACCTACATGTACATATCACTTCAATTAACTCAACACCAGTGTCCCCGCACATTGACTCTGTACTGGTACCCCCTGTATATAGGCCCGCTATTGTTATTTACTGCTGCTCTTTAATTATTTGTTATTCTTAGCTCTTACTTTTTTGGGGGTATTTTCTTAAAACTGCATTTTTGGTTAAGGGCTTGTAAGTAAGCATTTCACTGTTGTATTCGGCGCATGTGACAAATACAATTTGATTTGAGTAAAGGGTCCGAATCTTTACCCTTTTTTTAGTTAACTAAGCAACTCAGCTAAGAACAAATTCTTATTTACAATGATGACCTACCCTGGCCAAACCCGGACGACGCTGGGCCAATTGTGCGCCGCCCTATGGGACTCGCGCAATGCCGTCGGGGGTACGAGATATAAAAAAAAAAATGTGATTCACATTTTCAAAGAGTCCATAAAGATTTTCCAACGGGGCTATGCAGTTTCTCCCGACGCCACGTGGGTACACTGCAGCATTCACTGGGAGGCTCTTGCTGCCAAGGGAATGCCTGACAGCTTGAAAGACGTTTTGGACACTACAGTGAAAATGGTTAACTTTGTTAAAGCAAGGCCCCTGAACTCTCGTGTATTTTCTGCACTATGCAATGATATGGGCAGCGACCATGTAACGCTTTTACAACATACAGAAGTGCGCTGGTTATCAAGGGGCAAAGTATTGACAATTTTCTTAATTGAGAGATGAGCTTAAAAGTTATTTTACTAACCATAATTTTCACTTGTCTGACCGGTTGCATGATGACGAGTTTCTCACACGACTGGCCTATCTGGGTGATGTTCTTTCTCACCTGTATGATCTGAATCTAGGATTACAGGAACTCTCCGCAACTATATTCAATGTGCGGGACATAATTGAGGCTATGATTAAGAAGTCGACGCTCTTCTCTGTCTGCATTAAAAAGGAGAACACACAGGTCTTTCCATCATTGAATGATTGTTTGTGTGCAAATGAACTCAAGCGTACGGACAATGTCAATGTGACATAGAGAAGCCCCTGAGTGAGTTGGGTGCGCAATTACGCAGGCACTTTCTCAAAACGGACGGCAAAAACAACTGGATTCGTTATCCCTTTCATGCCCTGCCTCCAGTCCACTTACCGATATCTGAGCAAGAGTGCCTCATTGAACCATGCAGCCGATGTATGTTCTGATTTCTAAGACATCCTAAGGTTTGTATCATTCACAACTAAAGTTGCCAAATAACTCTAAATCTAGTGTATAGGACCCGTTTCAAATTATCACTGACACTGAACATTGCCACTTCACTCGCGTACTCTCGTTCTGGAATGGGCAAAATATCCTTTCTATTTTATTCACCTAAGTACAAGTATATTCTTCTCACGATAAAATTACAGAATATCAAATAAATGGCAGGGAACTTATAAGCATATCTTGTCTGCTAAATGAAAAGGCCTATGGTTCGGCGCATTGCCAGATAACACAGTAGGCCAACTCATATTCTGTTTTTCTCAAATATTTTTGCTTCATATAATAATGTTTCTTTAGACATGGCTAAAATAAATAATGGATTTACTTTTAAATTAAATTGATTTATTATACTTTCTTTAAAATGTAGATGTTCCAAAAGTGGCATCCGCAGCTTGCATGAGCGGAGGCCTGGAGATAAACGCGTTTATGTTCATTAATGGTCAATTACTGTGAGACCGGCAGTCTTTTGCGTGACAATAACCGGTTGACAAAATTTCATGACCACCACAGCCCTAGTGGTAGCTGCATCATGTTATGGGCATGCTTTTCATCAGCAAGGACTAGGGAGTTTTTTGGGGATAAAAATAAACAGAATAGAGTAAGCACAGGCAAAATCCTAGAGGATAACCTGGGATCAGTCTGCTTTCCAACAGACATTAGGGAGACAAATTCACCATTCAGCAGGACAAGAACTTAAAACAAGGACAAATACACAGTGGAGTTGCTTGCCAAGACGACATTCAATGTTCCTGAGTGGCCTAGTTCCTGAATGGCCTAGTTCCTGAGTGGCCTAGTTTCAGGCTTGAAAATCTATGGCAAGACTTGAAAACGGCTGTATAGCAATGATCAACAACCACCTTGACAGAGCTTGAAGAATTTCTTACAGAATAAATGTGCAATTATTGTACTACCCAGTTGTGCAAAGCTCTTAGAGATTTACCCAGAAAGACTCACAGCTGTAGTCGCTGCTAAAGTTGATTCTAACATGTATTGACTCAGGGGTGTGAATACTTGTGTATTTAATTTTCAATAGATTTCTAAAAACATGTTGGGTATTGTGTGTAGATGGGTGAGAAATCTATTTCATCCATTTTGAATTCAGGCTGTAACAACAAAATGTGGAATAAGTCAATGGGTACGAATACTTTCTGAAGGCCCTGTAGCTTAAAGGGAAATTTTAAAAAAACATGCGAATAATCTCCAGCACCACCCTAACATCAACATGTGTGAAAATGGCACATTTCTATGTTTTGTGGTAAAAAAGATAGATCGATTAAGTGTTTCCAATGACGTCATTAACCAATTAGTAGGCAATGCCTACTCATAATTGATCAAAATCACACCGATGAAGTCATCGGAAACACTTATCTTCCTCTATCGTTTAACAATAAAACATAGAAACGCACCATTTTCACTTATGTTGAGGTGGTGCTGGAGATGATTAATACAAAGTTTAACCATTTTGAAGTCTCCCTTTAAAGCGGGAATCATTCAAGCTGGAATCCATAGCAGTGAAACTGCCATGTCCGTTATCGAGATTAGAACAACAAAGACGTTATTTCAAACAAAGAACTGTTTTTTCCACCCCCTTAGAACCTCATTGCAGGCGTGATAGAACAGCTGAATATGTAATGATTTTTGCGGGGACTGCGGTGCGTGACGTTCCCTAGCAAAAAACAAAAACAGAAGCAGGATAGACAGTGGAACTGCTAACCCTACTGCGGACTCCATCTTTAAAGTACTTTGTGACAACTGTTGACAAAAAAAAATGGCTTCATAAATAACGTTTGATTGATTGAACTCACAAGCAGGAGTCAGGGTCCAGGGAGCTCATCTTGGGGTACCAGCAGTAGTCATAGATGGTGTCCCCCTCTGCCATCTTCAGCACTGGACTCTGCAGGGGAGGGAAGGAGAGACACGAGATAAATACTGTGTTGATCTCCAAGGGGAACCTAGTCGTTTTAGTCAGTTACCCTGTGGTGTATTCATTACGCAATAAGTTTTGCAACAGAAAACAAGCGTTTCTATTGGACAAATTCAAGGTTGATCCCTCTCTGTTTTGTTGGCTTTTTAGTGAATTAAATCTCTGGAGCCTCACCATCTCAGTGAGCAAGTCCCAGTTGTAGCTGTAGATCTCTGGGGGGAGGTTGTAGACACGCAGCACGTTGTCTGCACTGTTGGTCAGGATGCACAAGCCATCTGGGGCCCTGAAGAATTAACAGTTACTTCTTCAGATAGCCTGTAAAGCTAAATGGATCCTAAAACCACATAATCAACCAAGGAACAATATTTTAAGAGGGAGTTACCATTTGCAGCCCTTGAGGTAGTTCTCAGGGAGGCTGGAGTACTCAGCCCAGGAACCAGTCAGCATCTGGGGGTTCTGGCTGAAATCGAGACACAGGCTGCAGATAGGAGAGGGGGGATAAAGAGTAGGCCGCAGTACATGAGAAATACATAGATGAGGACAAACAAAACACTGGATGGATAATTTAAAGGTTTGGACACCCAAATATCACCGCCGAAATGTCTCTTCAAACCTCGAAACTCTGTGTGCTTAATTTTTTAGCTTCTAAATTATTTACCTAGATTAATACTAAAATTCTTCACATACTTTTGTCCTTCACTGGTGCTTTCAGCTGAGCTTTCCTGTTCCCCCTCTTCCACCTTCTCCTCTCCTCCCTCTCTCGTGCCATGAGCCTCACAAGGACCTCCATTCTCATGGCATTCTACTTCTTCGGCTCCCGCATCTTCTTCTCCTCCTTCCATCACACTTGGCTGGTTGGCCTCTGTAACAGATATGGATAAACATTATGAGTTAAATACTATTATTCCATTAAGTCAAGAGGCTATGTTCCCCATCTTCTGTCTTTAAAAAAACTTTCTTTTTTTTTTACAAGGAATGTGAATCAAACATATGATAAGCATTGACTTAGAATATTTAGAGAGATGCACACCAGTGGAGGAAGCTTTTCCTGAAATACAACAACTGGTAACAACTTTACCTCCATTATGGGTCAGTACAGCCAAGTCTTCCTGCCTCAATCCTGCCTGTTCTATGGGTCCTCCATGTGTATCAGGGGGGTCCAGGCTGAGACTCAGCTCCAACCCATCTCCACTGAGCCTAGGCTGCTTAGCCGCTGGAGGGACCTCTTCTTCTTTATTCTCCCCCAGTTCAAAGCACTCACCCTGGGATAGAGGTGGAGCTGATTGAGGAGAATCACTTTCCGCCTCTGCCTCCCGCCCAACTCCTGCCACATCCCCACTTTCACCCCCCTCTACTGGACCAGACATCTCTCAATCACTATTTCGTCCTATCCTTCAGTGCTTCCTCTCAAATCTTCTTCCCCCGGCGTCACAGTGCTGAGTTGTATATCCTGCCTCCCTGGTGGTCTGCCTGTGTCAGACGTTAGTGTGGTAGGTGCTACTAGGGTGCTTCTTCCTGCACTGTGGATGTCTCAGTCTGGTTGTGGTCATCACAGCATCCACGGCACGGGACACTGGAGGGGTAGAGGGGTTGGCAAGGAGAAATTGAATGCGAACACACTACATCATGGGTACACGTCAAATAAAACCCATCTAGGTAGCTAACAAACATATCACCAATCATTCAGCACTACATCACAATATCGACAAAATTACGCCATCAGTGTTGATAGAATGACATTCAATGCGAGGGTTGGTTAAATGACGGCTAGTTTAGCAATTAGCTAACTAGCTACTACAAAACATTAGTTACAGATGGACAACTAGCGATGCTAACTAATGTTAGCTAGCTACCCTTTTTGTCGGCCTTACGGTTTTTCTATTAGGTTTCACAGCCTCTTCGGCAAAGGCGAAACTCTTATTTACTGAAATTGAGTACAACGTAGCACCACACTGGACTTGGATAGCAGCAGTCACGAAGTCATGCTACAAATTCATAAACACAAGACACCGCCATGTTACGTTCACCAGAACTATCGCGAGACTTCAAGCTAAACATAGCCCTTCCTCGGAAGTAGGGGGCGACTTTTTTTTAACGATTTTGCATTCCTTGTGTGGACAAAAGAAAGACACACTGACTGAACCAAAGATAATTTACATACGGCATAGGCTACCCAACCTGATCCACTGAAAAAATGTCTAAACTACAGTTGTTGCGTTTATTTTTAAATGAGCGTTTAACGGAGTCTGCTGCTGTGGAGATTTTCGAAGCAGTTGAGAAAGCGGTAGCGGAGTACCAGGAGGAGAATGATCGGCTACGGAGACTGCTGCGGTTCACACCAGAGATACAACTATGTAGAATAGGTTCGTATGTATTTTTTTGGTTTGTAAACACTCATTTGTATTTTTTTAGCGATCCTGGTTTAAAAGCACGGATATCGATTCTGCCAATGGAGCATGCTTTTGTGGCATGTCGATATCCACGGGGTTAAGGGCCAGATAGATAATGAAAACCCTTCTATATATGATGCTTAGATTGAACGCGCTGTGCATTTCGTTTTAGGCTATCAAACAACATCCACAACGACCATGTTTTCCACTTCGTTTCAACCTGTTGTTAAACAGTTTTTCAATTTGAATAATGACAGTGAGGTGAGTTTTAAAATCACGATGCTGTTTTGAGGACAAGTGTTTGATGTGCTTTTCTATTACATTTGCATGGACGCAACATGCAGGGGGCACCTTTTGGTTTTAGAAGTGTTAGGGACACAACTTGGCGGGGGGTCTGAGGGTAATCCCACTTCGTGGAGTATCTAAACGCTCATTTCCTGAATTTCGACACAATCGAATATGACCCATGACCCTTCTAGCCGTCTCTATTTAGAACAACAAAAAGTAAGCAAGAATGACAACAGTCATCAAGCTATGTAAGATACCGTTATTAAATATGTTTAAGGGAGAATCTTTAGATATACTGAGATGGAAAAAAAACACTCTGCCAGAATTAAGCCATCCAACACAAGACCATAACATATATGTCCCCTTTTGTGTTTTGCAGAGGAATGACATTTCTGAGTGCATGATGTTCAGTTTCACTGGCATATAGAAGAGCCAGCAGCATACCACCTTGCTTCTGAAGCTAAGCAGGGTTGGTCCTGGTCAGTCCCTGGATGGGAGACCAGATGCTGGTGTGGTGTTGGAGGGCCAGTAGGAGGCACTCTATCCTCTGGTCAAAAATAAAATATCCTAATGCCCAAAGTGATTGGGGACACTGTCCTGTGTAGGGTGCTGTCTTTTGGATGGGACATTGAGAGCATTGAAGATCCCATGGCACTTGTGTTAACCCCGGAATCCTGGCTAAATTCCCAATCTGTCCCTTAAACCATCATGGTCACCTAATAATTCCCACCTTACAATTGGCTCATTCATCCCCTGTAACTATTCCCCAGGTCGTTGCTGTAAATGAGAACGTGTTCTCAGTCAACTTACCTGGTAAAATAACAGAACAATAAAATAAATATAGTATGTTCTATGGATGGTCTTACACTGCAGTAATTTATGTTTGAGATTATATGAACATGACTGGGCATTCTAACATCTCTATCCATTCATCATCAATAGTGTTTCCCAGGTCTTCCTCACATTTTAGTTTTACATGTTTCAGTGTCATCGGCGAAAGCCATTATCAACCCTTGATACAGTTTGGAAAACAACTTCAGAGATTGGTCAGACTGCCTTAAAATAGTTTCAATCTTTTGAAGCTTCTTGCTTGTCCAGTGTTTGCCGCACTGAGAGAATAAAGTGTTGTATCTGCAAGAGTTCACCTCTGTGCCGTCACAGACTGGTCTTCCCTGGCTGCCTGACCCTGATGAGACCCCTGTCACCATCTGCTCCTTCTCCGATGAGGCTTGACAAAGAATTACCTTGGTGTACATTTATACATTGGTTCTATTCTTGAACAATATAACGGTTCAATAATTGAAATGATCATTATTCCCAGATCCCAGACTGTTGCCTACCCATCAACTCAAGATGGGATATTGTATCCATTTACTGATTGTTATAATGCAAAATTCAGTTGAGCTCCGTAGACTGGTCTTCCCTGGCTGTCTGACTCTGCTGGGACACCTGTCACCATCTGATTCTGCTAAGACATGATGAGCATAGTGTTGTGTACTGACTGTGCACCATGACATTGAAGCCTGTAGAGCTGTTTATAATGTGTCGGTGTGAAAAGTAGGAAATTAGCTAGGGAAACTTGACAGATCAACGTTACGTTGCTATACTGACTAATGAAAACTCACATTACGTTGAAGAAACGTCAGAATATATCGGTCTTCAATCGTTTAGCCTCTGGTTAAATCGTTTGAGTCAGGTCTAGTGATTTGAGGCAAAAATAATAGCTAAAGTTGATAAGCTAGCTAGCTAGCTAACGTTTGGCTAGCTCTAGCTAATGGTACATCATAAAATATACTTCTGTTGAAACGGGACAAAAAAAAGGCTACAATACATTTCCATACTCACAACAGCTGTTAGATACTGCTACCTGACAGATAGCTAGAGGCTAGCTAGAGCCGAATTGGCTGCTAGTAATGTTAGTTCATTCACTTCAGTCGAGAGGGGGTGAAATACTAGCTAACGTAACATGTCAGTTACACTACTACCTCAGCACTGGGAATAAATATTATATATTTTTTCTGTCAAACAGCAGTTACCTTGCCAGCTAGATCAGTCAACTAAAGAGTAGCCAGTTTCTGCTCTGTTTGCTTTTACAACTCAGGGAAAAAAATTGCAACACAGACAGCAGCTGCCCCTGATCATCTCTCCCGTGCTAGTACTATACGCCAGCCTTTCTGAAGCTTTGCCTTCACACAGCCTGTCCGCATGCTCTGTGGTGTCCCATACGGTCCTAAATCCAGCTGTCTGAAACAGCCTACCCAACCGCTCTGAGGCATCCACATGGTCCTAAAGCACACCGGTGCTGTGTTTTTTTTATTATTATCAGAGTGCGATTATAAAACTGGGGGGGACAAAAATGCTATTTTAGAATGTGGGGGAGTCGTCATGTTCCCAGTGAACGTTGCGCATTGATGTCAGAGCGGTTAGAGGAACAATAGAACCCTGAGGAATAGGCTATTAGTGACCTGATGGTTGTTAGCAAGTTGGGTACTACCAACACATGTCCAGAGTTGCTGCAACCTGGTCTCAGAGCATTTTGTATTATTCTGTATGTAAATCCGAGACACTCCATTTACAAATTACAATTCGTATGCTATGATAGGAATTTGCAAAATGTACAAAATGTTATGAATTTGAAATAAAATGTGGCTAATAATGTTAGCTAGCTGGCTAACGTTAGCTAGACTAGGGGTTTGGCTCATGAGTGAGGTTAAAGGGTTAAGGTTAGCTAAAAGGGTTAGGTAACATGCAAAGTAGCTAAAAAGTAGTAAGTAGTTGAAAAGCTGCTTATTAGGTAAAATGCTAAAGTCCTCCGTGATGAGATTTGAACTCGCAACAATTTCTTGCTAGAAGTTCGCGTAACCATCTGTCTTATGTAACAATACCAAACAAAACATATCATACTAATTTTAGTTTCTGGATTTACATTTACTGTGTTATGTCTAGTCTATGAGACCAGGCTGCCAGAGTGTATAAAAGGAGATTGTCACTCAATGGTCATGTGGGCATTTTACTAGGATCATGACTGCTGGTGTGGTGGTAATAAGGTCACCGCAACAGCCCTACTAGATATCCCTGAGGGGTATCATACGAAGCAAGCTAGATCTACTCAGGGTTTTCTAAAGCTAACCAGCTTCAGTTAGCTTCACATTCCAGCTCGGGCTTCATCCGCAGGACCCAGGCCCGGGGGTCCATTCAGAAAGTATTCAGACCCCTTTCCTTTTTCCACATTTTGTTACGTTACAGCTTTATTCTAAAATGGATTAAGTAAATGTTTTCCCCCAATCTACACACACTACCTCAATACAAAAAACTAAAAAAAGATACCTTATTTACATAAATATTCAGGCCCTTTGCTTTGAGACTTGAAATTAAGCTCAGGTGCATCGTGTTTCCATTGATCACCCTTGAGTTGTTTCTAAAACTGTGGTCATTTAAATTGATTGGAAATTATTTGGAAAGACCTGTCTATATAAGGTCCCACAGTTGACAGTACATGTCAGAGCAAAAATCAAGGAATTGTCCATAGAGCTCCGAGACAGTATTGTGATGAGGCACAGATCTGGGGAAGGGTACTGAAACATGTCTGCGGCATTGAAGGTCTTCAAGAACACAGTGGCCTCCACCATTCTTAAATGGAAGAAGTTTGGAACCACCAAGACTCTTCCTAGAGCTGGCCGCCCAGCCAAACTGAGCAATCAGGGGAGAAGGGCCTTGGTTCAGGGAGGTGACCAAGAACCCAGTGGTCACTCTGACAGAGCTCCAGAGATCCTCTGTGGAGATGGGAGAACCAAACAGTAGGACAACCATCTCTGCAGCACTCCACCAATCAGGCCTTTATGGTAGAGTGGCCAGACAAAGCCACTCCTCAGTAAAAGGCACATGACAGCCCGCTTGGAGTTTGCCAAAAGGCACCTAAAGACTCTCAGACCATGAGAAACGAGATTCTCTGTTCGGATTTATTTATTTATAGGGGACAATGCACATTAATCAACATCAATATTACAACATCCATGTAAATGTGCCAGGTTGAGTCAAAAGCTAATTTCCACTGCGAATGTATAGCCTACAAAATGAATTGAACTTATAAACAATTGATATATGTGATTAAATAAGTGTCTGTATCACAACACGCATTTTGAAATGGCATTGTGCACTCAGGCATATCCAAAGACTATAAATGTAACCTCTGCTTCTCCTCTCCTTCCCTCCAGACTCCCTGCAGTTTTCTCTTGCTGTCTCTGAAGAGAAGGTTCCCCCTGAACAGCAGCACTGTGAGCAGGAGTGGAGCTCCAGTCTGGGGCAGGAGGACCCAGAGCCCACACAGATCAAAGAGGAACAGGAGGAACTCCGGATCAGTCAAGAGGAAGAGCGGTTTCAAGGGTTGGAGGCTGACATCACAGAGTTCAAATTCCCTCCTACCTGTGTGAAAAATGAATGTGATCAGGAGGACCCACTTCAGTCCGTGACTGAACAGACTATGGAGAACAGAGAGAGTGACTCCAAACCAGTTGATCTCAAACCTTTTGGGACTGTGACCCACCAAAAGGGTCTCGACATTCCCTTTGACCCTCCAGATAATCAAAGCAATGCCTCCAGTCACAGCTCTGCTACAAGCAGCGACCAAGTAGGACTTAACAGCAGCCCACCATTGGATCTAATTGTGCACAAACTGGCTCACACGGGGGAGAAACTGTTTAGCTGTGGTGACTGTGGGAAAAGCTTCAGTCAAAAGGAACACCTAGGGAACCATCTACGCATTCACACAGGAGAGAAACCGTTTAGCTGTGGTGACTGCGGGAAAAGCTTCACTGTCAAGGGGAACCTAACTGTGCACAAACTGGCTCACACTGGAAAGAAACCATTTAGTTGTGGTGACTGCGGGAAAAGCTTCTATCAGAGCCAGGAACTAACTGCGCATATACGGACTCACACTGGGGAGAAACCGTTTAGCTGTGATGACTGTGGGAAAAGGTTTTATCACAAGATTACTCTAAACCGACACATTCAGACTCACTCAGGAGAGAAACCGTTTATCTGTGGTGACTGTGGGAAAAGGTTTTATCACAAGATTACTCTAAACAGACACATTCAGACTCACACAGGAGAGAAACCATTTATATGTGGCGACTGTGGGAAAAGCTTCAGTCAGAAGGAACACCTAGGGAACCATACACTGACTCACACAGGAGAGAAACCGTTTAGCTGTGGAGACTGTGGGAAAAGCTTCAGGCAGAAAGGGACCTTAAACACGCATAAACTGACTCACACGGGAGTGAAATCATTTAGCTGTGGAGACTGTGGGAAGAGCTTCATTCTGAAGGGGTCCCTAAAGATGCATATACAGACTCACACAGGTGTGAAACCATTTATATGTGGAGACTGCGGGAAAGGCTTCTATCTGAAGGGAGACCTAGGTAAGCATATACTGACTCACACAGGTGAGAAACCATTTAGCTGTGGAGACTGCGGGAAAAGCTTCAGGCAGAAGTCGGCCCTAAAGACGCACACACTGACTCACACTGGAGAGAAGCCATTTCACTGTGGAGACTGTGGGAAAAGATTCAGTCAGAATGGGGCCCTAAAGAAGCATTTATTGACTCACACAGGAGTGAAATCATTGTAGCTGTGGGGACTGTGGAAAAAGCTTCTATCAGAAAAGACGCCTAACTGAACATATCCAGACTCACCCAGGAGTTAAACAACATGACTGCTCAGTCTGTGACAGAACATTCATTACGGCTCATCTGCTGAAGCATGTTAATAATGTCCTCAAAGAAAGAAACCGGGAGGACAAATACAGCTGCAAGCAGCCACGAAGGCTCCTGGCCACAATATTTCTTGAATTTTAATTAGAGCATTCTGTTAGTGAACCTTTTGAGCAAGATATTTTGCCACTTGGTTTTGATACTGCCTGGAGAAGGAGTGACAATGCCGCAAAAATCAAGGCTTTTTAACCAATAACTCAACCCCCTCCCCCTAATGCAAATTTAGTTACTGAAACGTACTCGCAGTTGAGAAGATTTGTTAAGTTTGACGTTCACAACTGAATTGCATTCTGTTTTTGGAGATACCGACACGTGCTTCGTAGTAGACCTTCCTTGTGGTGTCCTTAAGCCCCTCGAGGCAAGTCAGTTAAGAACAAATTCTTATTTACAATGATGGCCTACCCCGGCCAAACCCTCCCTTAACCCGGACAACTCGGGGCCAATTGTGCGCCGCCCTATGGGAATCAGTACTAAGTTGTTGGATGGATAAAAGAGAAGTTGAGTAGTTTGGGTTAAGCTGGGTTTGGTGTGGACATGTCGTTTTGTTTTTACAAAATTGACACTTTCTCCATCATCTTTTGATTAAATTCTTAGCTTTTCACATAGGAGTTCTTAACTTCTGTTTTGAGTTAATCGGACGTGGTTCATAGGAAGATTTTTAAAGATTTGTATGGTTCAAACTTCCAAAATGAATGAAAATCCAATATGGCAGAGGTCATAGCTCCTTGGGAGAGTCTCCTTTGGAAAAAAGTCTGTCCTCGACTCCTGTCCTCCTCTCCGTGAACCGTAAACTGATACGTAATTTGTTAGTAGCCGGACGGAGAAGTGTCATCCAAAACCCATTAGATGAGAAAGCCAGAGTTCCCGCTCCAATTACCTTCTCCTCCAATGGGTTTTGAGAAGGAGACAAGGAGTATGCCATTTGAGATCTTCCCATAAGTACCCTTTCAGCAGCTAGCGCGGCATTCTTTCAGAATATGCCACACCCCCTTTGAATGGTCTGTTTTCTCAAAGGAGAAAAACATGCACCCGTTTTAAAACGATACACTACTTATCCTTTTATCCATAAAATGTCTTGCACATCCAGCTAAATTTTGTTTTGATCACTTTACACATTTAATTTGGGATTCTACCCCTGTAGCGCGAGTGGAGAAGGGTAGTCTCATTTCATATGAGCGCATTTCGCTGAATCCCAAACCAGCCCCTTGCCGCTACCTACTCGTACGGAGGGCCCTCCGTTGTCACGTGTTGCTGACGAAGCTCCCGAGGATGACTTCCATCGAGTGGCAAGGGGATCAATAAACCCTTCGACTTCGGGACACACTAGTGACTTGAATGATGCGATTCATGTTCCATATTTTAATAATAAAATGCACATGAAATTCAAATGAACAATTGACTAGCAATACTCTTAACAGTTAAACGTATCATTTGGGAGGTATTTCATATGTTTTGAGTCAAGCAATGAAATCCAACACAAACAAACACACATTTCCTATAATTAGGCAAACTCCAAACATATCTTAGTGCGTGTTGGGGATAGCACTTCACTATGGAGCCTGCTTGGTTCGAAATGGCAACCAGAGGCTCTAATTAACTGCTACATCCAGGGCAAAATTGTTTACCCTCTTGATGGTGGAGAGAAATGTACGTTTTAAAGTTAATTTCCTGCAATTCTACCATTTTTTTCCATGGGGTGTAGATAAAATATTGCCGCTTTTAAAGCAAGTTTTCTGTAGGTCTACATTTTGCCGTGGAGATTTTGTGTTGTTGCAATTTTATACATATTTTGCCATGGGCAGAGATACATTGCATTTTTTAAAGCTAATTTCCAGCAATTCTGCCATGGCTTATACCATGTAATTATATCTTAGTGACCTAACAAAATCAATGGGGGCCTGCTGGAGGTTATGGCCCCCGGGCACAGCATGTCCGGTCGGTATTCGACCATGATTACTATAAGTTTACATAACTGGCTAGACTAACTTACCAATAAAACATTTGTTTTTTGCTGACAATTGAGTGACTGTCAGTAACTGACAGAACAAGAGAACTGCTGATGCACAACCAAATTGCAAAACTTACACCTTGTGTATTCTACCATTCTAACTCAACAGTAAGTTAAGACCCTAAGTGACCTTGGATCAATCTAGATGATACTTTTCAGTTCCTCAGCTTTGGGACACTTGTGCAAATGGAGGGCCAAGGAGAAGGGGGTGATTTGAGATTCAGCTCGTTTCCTCCACTCGCTTCCACTCCTTCATTACTTTTGACATTTTTCAAAGTGGAGAGGCGGCGAGCAAAACTAATTGAGATTCTCCCCTTGTGGCAAATTTGTTTCTTGTGTTCCACAGAAGGTGCATGCTTAGGGGTGCGTTTGAACGGTTTTGTGGTGACCACATAGAGAAAGCATTCCCATTATGGCATCTGAGCTCATTGAGGCAATCTCCATTTTGAAGTAGTGCATTTTCTTCACAATTTGCTGATCCCTCCTGATGACCCGGTTGGACATGATTCCAACAGTTTCATCAAGAGGGATCAGCCAGTAAAGTCGGAAGTTCCACCCAGTTGACTACATTAAAATGGTGGAACCCCTCAATGGCGCTGCCCATGCGAAAACTGCCTTTTGGCCACTCATTCTCTGAGTGACCGTTGTGAGTTACTGCCTTTTCAAGGTGTGTTGCCTAATGTGGATAAAAATAGTCCGACCATCATATTGATGCTTACAAATAATGCTTATGCGTGTTCCATTTCATACGTTTGTCTGAGCAAAAGGAATGACACAATTTATGGTAAGAATAGGGAAAAACAGAAATAACATTCATAGTCATACCCATCAAATGCATTTTATTTAATCACTTTTGGTTCTCTTCAAACAAACAAAAACCTAACTATTTACAATTCTTTAGGTTATTTTTCTGAATGCATTTATGTTACTAAACTCATTCAAAAAGTTTAAGTGATGGAATTGAGCTGACTGGGTGAAAAAAGGGAAAATATAATTTGATAAATTAATCATCTCCCCCAGGGGCATCACAATGCCAAAACATCAATCACTTTTGAACTTCAAGGATTAACAGAAAATCTGAAAAATGTCAACAGCTGGAGACTTGACAGACTAACATATCATAACCACCAGTCAGTCATTCAACAGCAGACTAGAATAATTGATGGCTACATTTGAAACACAGCTCCCTGCAAACCAGCATGCCACTGGCATCCTTATCTGACCGATGGAATTTGAAATAATGACAATACCCTGCTCTCTCTGTCTTCACAAAGTACTTCAGTGACATTTTAGATATTCCCCAATCTGCACTAACCAATACATCAACTGATCCAAACGGACTGAATAGAGTGTATTCAAAACCGACCCAGCTAAAACGTAACTTTCTGAGAACCATATGTTTATTAGTTTGGTGAGAGTCTGGTCATGTTGATTTTGCATATGACCTTTCCACAACTTTCTGGTAATGTTGCAGGATAGTTGCTTGGCTTTGGAACATTCTCAGCACTTTTAAGTAACTTGAAAAAAAAAAAAATGTAATTACTTTTAACAGAATGTTTCCTAAAAGTTCAAACATGGTTACATTTAAGTTCAGTTTTGCTAATGTTTTAAGAACATTCTCCAACTGGTTTGACATTGGGAATGTTCTCATAGTTCAGAGAACGTTAAACAACGTTCTTCTGTGGGAATTTCAGTACTTCAGCATAACGTTTCCTCATGGTTCTATTTAAAGTTCTCATTGTTTAAAACTTCCTATAAAAACTTTAATGTTCAGAGAACGTTATTTCAAAACATACATTCTGTTCTCAGCATCACCAAAACACTCTTGTTAAGTGTGTTTGGGTGTGGTGGCCGCACCCACTAATTGGCCACACCTGTGCTTGAGGAGTGCTGTTTCCTTTAAAAATGTGGTCTGTTTGAATAGACTCAAAGGAACAGATTTGTATGTGTAAAACAAACAATGGCACACTAGCTCCATCCTGATGGCACCGTAGACTAATTCCAGAAGATTATAGGTTCGAATCTCACAGATACCATGTCACAATTTTTTTTATGTTTGCATGAATTTCCATGTGTCTGATCTGTGCTTGGAGTTTAAACAGTGTTTAAACAGTGTTTAATAAAACCTCAGAGGGGAACTTCAAAGGAACCAGAGTAAAACGTTGTAAGAACCTCCCTGCAACCTAAAAACAAACGTTCCCAGAACAGGCAAAGTTTTCACTGCTGTTCTCAGAACGTACACAGAACGTACATTTTTTTTCTTCTGTTTTACCAGTTAGGAAAGGTATGGCTTCTTCCCACAACCAATGGGAAACAAAAAAACACAACGTTCCCACAACTTCCAAGGAACCAACTGTGCTAGCTGGGTAGAAAGCCAAAGCTAACATATATGGAAAAACCTGAACCACAGCCATATCCTACAACGGAAGTTAATACTTGTTTGTCGGACCAACCAGAACTGATTCTAAATAGGAAAACACTTTCAAAATAATTAATCCATTCAACCTAACTGACAGGGGAAGTATTGGGTTTCTCCATACGAAAAACAAACTAACATGTTTCAGAACTGTTCCAAGCACCTTCAGTAGAAGAGAGACAAACCCATTATCAACTGTATAATGGTATACATATAGCAACAAGTATCATAGCCACTCAATCTGTTGAGTAAACCTTGACTCGTATACAGCCATTCAATACCATTAGCTACGGTAGTCGCTTCTAATATACAGGGACATAAGTCATTACAAATGGTCAGTAGTCAAATGTTTAGGGACAATTTAGGCTACTCCGAGAACGCCAAGAATAAATATATCCTCCATTTTAAGGTGTGGTAAGCACCAAGATAAAACAGTTGAACATGTTTCAAATCAAGTCTCATAATGTGAATCATTGTGTCAAAATCCTTTCCATCAAAACAGTACTAGTGATGGGGTAAATAGTAATATGTAGTGGGGCTGTGTGTGTGTGTGAGTGAGAGGACAGATTTAAAAAAGTCCAATGCAGACATCTCAATATCAAATCATTTCTGGGAAACAGTTGAATTACCTTACTGTGATTTCATTTATTTAAAATGGTCAAAAAGAACAAAAACAGCTTCTTAGCAAAGACCAATTTATCAAGCAAGAATTTAGCAAGGACTGTCTGGGAGTGGTCTGCGTGGGGAGGGAAACTAAACTAGCTGTTATTGGCAGAGAGGTTTGGAACGCTTTTTCTTATTGGTCTATGTCACCATGCAGGCAAAAACTCCATCCCACCAAAATAGGCAGTCTTTTCAAATAGCTCTTAAACTAAAAGAGCATTAACATTTTCACAGTTTTACAGTATTATTCAAACCTCAGTGTGGAAATATACTATATATAAAGTCGTTTTTTTGGGTACACTGGGCCTTTAACATACCCTTCCAAGTCAGCTCAGCTCCACACTATACTCCAGACTTCTCATTCCTCACCCTACACCAACTAAATGTATAGGCATTTAAAACTGGATATCTGAAAAGAAACACTCTTGCTTTCAAAAAAGGCAAACCACCATCATCATCATTGTCGTAAGGGGTTTTCTACAGTTCTACTTTCATGCTAACGTGCGATAGATGCTGGACAGAAATAACGTAACATACAACAGTATTGTTAACCAATAAGACAGTCCTGTCCAGTAAGTAGAACAGACCTCCCCTTCAAATGCTATTGTCCTTATGTTCTCTTACTGTTTATTGAATATTTAGAGTTTGCCATACAAGGCAGATCTGTACAGTTAAGGCATGTTGAACAGAGAGAAAAGAAAAACAATTAGACGAAAACAAAATACTTTCACGTTATTTACATAGCAGTTTGAACTCAAGTGTGTAGTATTGAGCCTTTCCGCTTGTGTGTGTGTGCATGAATGTGTCATGCAGTGTTTCCCAAACTCGGTCCTGGGAACCCCAAGGGGTGCACGTTTTTGTTTATGCCCTAGCACTACACAGCTGATTCGAATAACCAGCGCTTGATGATTAGTTGATTATTTGAATCAGCTGTGTAGTTCACCCCTTGGGGTCTCCAGGACCGAGTTTGGGAAACGCTGGTGTAATGACAGGCTCTATTAGTTGTGTGTGTGAATGTGGTTCTAGAAAAGAGCAAGTCTTTTTGAGAATGTGTGCTTGCAATTATTTTACCAGAATCCAGCTGCGTGTACTGTACACATGAGTAAAGCTGTAGTCCACTGTTCAAGTTCCTCTGCTTATTCGGCTGCTGTGGTTTCTACTTGGCACTTTTACCACCAGGGGGCAGAGAGAAGAGGAAAAGAAAGGTTTGAAGATACAGTACGCTCCATCTCCTTTCCAACAGAGGGCAGCTAGGAACAGTTAGAATCCTGTGGAAAGAGAGAAAGAAGATCTTCATTAGACAACATAGCTACCAACATTATACAGTAGATTCACGAAGGAAGAAAAAGTATAAACATTAAATAGTTAAGTGATAATGCCAGAGAAGCCGATGTTTGGAGGATATATTGGCACGGGTGTGCGTTGATGGCCGGCAAACTGTGCTACCATATCCTCCAAACACCGGCTTCGAGGGCACTTTTATACAACGGGTTACCAACATATTCAAATACTGATCGACAAACAGTACCAATCAAAAGTTTGGACACCTACTCATTCTTTATTTTTACTATTTTCTACATTGTAGAATAATAGAAGACAAACTATGAAATACCACATATGGAATCATGTAGTAACCAAAAGAAGTGTTCTTCAAAAGTAGCCACCCTTTGCCTTGACAGCTTTGCACAGTCTTGAAGGAGTTCCCACATATGCTGAGCACTTGTGGGCTTCTTTTCCTTCACTCTACGGTCTAACTCATCTCAAACCATCTCAATTGGGTTAGGTCAGGTGATTGTGGAGGCCAAGTCATCTGATGCAGCACCATCACTCTCCTTCTTGGTCAACTAGTCCTTACACAACCTGAAGGTATGTTTTGGGTCATTGTCCTGTTGAAAAACAAATGATAGTCCCACTAAGCACAAACCAGATGGGATGGCGTATCGCTGCAGAATGCTGTGGTAGCCATGCTGGTTAAGTGTGCCTTGAAGTCTAAATAAATCACTGACATTGTCACCAGCAAAGCACCCCCACACCACCACCTCCATGCTTCACGGTGGAAACCACAAATGCAGAGATCATCCGTTCACCTACTCTGCATCTCACAAAGACACGGCGGTTGGAAGCAAAAATCTCAAATTTGGACTCGGACCAAAGGACAGATTTCCACTGGTCTAATGTCCATTGCTCGTGTTTCTTGGCCCAAGAAAGTCTCTTCTTATAATTGATGTCCTTTAGTAGTGGTTTCTTTGCAGCAATTTGACCATGAAGGCATGATTCACACAGTCTCCTCTGAACAGTTGATGTTGAGATGTGTCTGTTACTTGACATCTGGGAAGCAGTTATTTGGACTGCAATTTCTGAGGCTGGTAACTTGAATGAACTTATCCTCTGCAGCAGAGGTAACTCTGGGTCTTCCATTCCTGTGGCAGTCCTCATGAGAGCCAGTTTCATCATAGCGCTTGATGGTTTTTGCAACTGCACTTGAAGAAACTTTCAAAGTTATTTACATTTCCGGATTGATTGACCTTCATGTCTTAAAGTAATGATTGACTGTCCTTTCTCTTTGCTTATTTGAGCTGTTCTTGCCATAATATGGACTTCTTCTTTTACCAAATAGGGCTATCTTCTGCATACCAACACAACTGATTGGCTCAAACGCATTAAGGAAATAAATTCCACAAATGTACTTTTAAACAAGGCACACCTGTTAATTGAAATGCATTCCAGGTGACTACCTCATGAAGCTGGTTGAGAGAATGCCAAGAGTGTGCAAAGCTGTCATCAAGGCAAAGGGTGGCTATTTTGAAGAATCTCAAATATTAAATATATTTGGATTTGTTTAACACTTTTTTGGTTACTACATGTTTCCATATGTGTTATTTCATAGTTTTGTTGTCTTCACTATTCTACCGTGTAGAAAATAGTCAAAAGGAGTAGGTGTCAACTTCTGACTGGTACTGTATGTTTATGAAAAACATTATTTTGATAAATGTATTCATACTAGTTCATCCTTCCACGAGATACAGTCCCGACACAGATCTAAGTTTGCTACCCAAGCTGGCTGGTCGTTCATTCTATATTAGGTTGCCAGAGACGCGACCCAGTCGTTAAGTCTTTTTGTTCTATATCTATGGACGCGACCCAGTCGTTTGTTCTAAATGTTCAATTGACATACTGGCTGGCAATGTTCTTATCCCTTGCTTGCTATCTAGCCAACTACAGCTAATCTTTCAGGCACATCAAACAGTGCAGCCAGAATAACAGCAAAGTAGCTGTTTTCTACCGACATTTGGATACATCTATAACAAATGAGCTAATGATGCGCGATTTCGCCTGGCATAGAAAATATGCTGTCTCGTCAGGACACTGTAGTTCAGAGCCAACAACACAGCTAACACAATCACTTCAAACTGAAGCTGGAAAGACTGCAAACTAACTGCATTTCATTTCGTTTGACCTGTTTTGACCTTGTCTTTGTATATATCCAAATTATGTCAGCTGATTCATTATTGACTGGCTGATCCTGACACATTCATTATTATGGGACAGCTGGAGATTGAATTTGAATATTGAAGCAATGTTGCAAATGTCGGAGAGACAGACAGCAAGGCTTATACAAAACTCTGCTGTTGAAAACCAAATGTTAGCCTAAAAGAAATGGGAGAAAATGTCTAGATGATTTTTATAGTGGAGATCAAGTTTATAAATTGCCTGGCTGGGCTGATGAGACAGTGGATTGCGCAGTCAGATGGAAAAGAGTAAATAGGCATTTTAACATCATAGATTTAGCCGGTGGTAACTTGTGGAATAGACACTGGCTGGAATGCGGTTTTAACCAAATCAGCATTCAGTATTAGACCCACCCGTTGTATAAATATAAATAGACCCTTACCTATATGATGGTTCTCTTCTTGCAGTCACCTTGTAGTTGATCTCCAGCCAGTGGCTAGGTGGCAGAAGGCGGGGGGGCATCTGGGCAGAAGGTCTCCCGGTACATCCATCATTTGTGTTGTCTCTCCCCTGCCTTCTCCATTGGTTGGTGACTGTTGTTCAAACACCCTGGGCTGGGCTCTGCAGCGGAGTCCTTTTTGATGACAGACTATGATCACCAGTCAGTCTTGGGAGTCGCTGCAGTCCGCAGCTCCATCCACGTTAAGTCCTTTCTATCGCCATTCCTGATGATAGACAGGGCCACTGGCAAAGTCAAGGGAACTTCCAGGTAGTTAATTTACCTCAGTATTTTCAACAAAAAAAAACATGTTTCCTTGAGGAACATTCACTCTGTTCCTCAATCTGTCTTGAATTTCTTTCATCTGTTTGTTTTTATATCAAGCCTTGTGGTTTTGTCCAACTGATTTTCTAAAAAAAGGTAATACAAAAATATGTTTATGTACAGGAGGAGGAAGGTGTGTTCCTAAGTCTTTCGTTTCGGTTTGAATCTTTTGTTTTCAGTGAGACGGTACTAACTAAAAACTCAAAAAGTTACATTTTCCAACCCTCCCTTTGTACTATAATATTTATGTGCTCCCGTCCCAAATGTAATGGAACCTCACAGTTAGAAAGTGCATAGTGAGTGTCAGGGCAGGGTGTGAGTGTCGAGGGGTGTCCCCCAGGGATCAGTACTGGTACCCTTTCATTTCCCCTCATTGCAGGGTTAATACACTACCACTGCACACCCTGAGCCCCCTTAAAAAAGTATAATGATAAAAAGTAAGATATGCTGCTGACACAGTCCAATCAAATGCAATGGTAGATGAGGTCAACATCATGTATGTACAGTTTTACAAAATCTTCAAATGTCCTTTATTCTCATCCACCCCTCAAAGGTTTGTCCATCTGTCTCTTTTACGTTGGTGGATAAAAAATAAAACTCCACAATTTCACTCCAGGGCATTTTTTCTCTCCTATTAAAGCGATGATATTGTTGTTTCCTTTATTCCTGGTCGAAGTACCAAAAACACCTCTGCTGTGCCCTGCTTTTTGTTTAAGCTTTATACTTCTTTCAGTACTTGTTACTAGTTAAGATAGGCAGTTCAACAACAAAAAAGTAACTAAATGAAACCGGAAGACACACTAATAATGAACTCCCCCAAAACCCAAAAAAACAGACTAACTTTGTTGTTGAATTCTTTCTCCTGCGCTCCTTGAGGATCAGTCAATTCCAAAGAGCCATGCCCACTAAAGGGTCAAAGGGCAAGGATCTTGTCCGTCACATTGTGATGTCCCTCCTCCTCCCGCCAAAAACAATGTACGCCAATGAACGTCCATATTGCAGAAGCACACTCGCAAAACCCCACCCCTACACAAAAAAACTGCACCCACAGAAATCTGTGTTTTGTAAACAACCAAAAATCCAGTCAGGAATAGAAAATAGTCTATTTTATTTCTCATAGTAATATTGTTTTTGTAAGAACAGGATTGCAGAGGCAGTGGGATCAACTGTAGCCATCCCGAGTTCTTCCTCGGAGTAAAACAGAAAAGGTGAAAGACATCTTCAATCTGAGTTTTGTTGTTGTTGTTGAAATTATATCCGGTATCATCACATTTTGTCTTTTTTTGGGGGGGGAGGGGGGAGGGGGGGGGGGAATACATTCAAAGTTTTCTTAAGAAAGAAATAACAAAACGCACTTCACATGGCGGTAATGAAACAAAAACAAATGAAGAAAAAAAAAGCAGCCCCAAGTGCTTATCATAATCTTAGTCCAAATCTTTTTTTTTTTCTTTGTATATATTCATATATAAAATGTTCATTTATATTCAGAAAAAAAGTCACCACCATCATTATCAATAGCAACAACAATAAGTAACACAAATATGCTAACATCCCGTCCTGTACACAGACAGTTTGATGACAATTGTTTTGAGCAGAATCTGAAACTCAACACCTTTCACACGCAAGTTAAAGAAAGCCGACAAGGCAACGTGATCACGTCCCAGGAAAACTAAACCGGACTAACCTTACAAAGAAGAAGAGTCATCTTCATCCCCAGGCTATACTAGAAATATTAGGATACATGACTGACATGCACATTGACTGTGCAGAGCGCTTAAGATAATTTCATTAAGAACCTCATCTTTATTTTGGATGTAAATGGAATGTTATACAAAGTTTACAGACCCTTCTTTTTGCAATTTCACTTGGTTTTGAAAAATGTACCCCGGCAGGGATTGACTTCTCGAGCCTGGAGTTCCGGGGCATCCAAAAAACATGAAAAGGCTCCAAAAACATCCTTTTACAAACAGAAACGCTCTGCCGTTTTTCATGTTTTTGGATGTCCTGGAACTCCAGAATGAGGCCCAGGAAGTCGATCGCTTCTGGGTAAGTTTCTCAAAACCAAATGAAATTGCAAAAAAATGTCGTCTGGACCCTTTCTAATAACATGCCATTTACATGAAAAATAAAGATTAGGTCCCTAAAAATAGTTCAATTCTCCTTTAACTTATCACAGTACACTCAAAAGTAGTTAATGTCTCAATGGTCATTGAACATTCCCTCCCATTCACCCTTTCAGAGTTCTAAGGCAAAAATGTGCATGCATATACACACACACACACACACACAGATAAGTAAGTACCTGTAGGGATCACTTCTTTCCTATGATTAGTAAAGACACAGGCGTACACACACACACACACACACACACTAAAGATCCTTACCACTGTCTGTTTGAAACCTCACAGAGGCTGAGAGACCGTGGCTGAGAGAAGACCGCAGGGCAGGGGTATAGCCCATACTCCAAAATCACACAGAAAAAAAAAACAAAAAAAACAAGTGGTGGTCAACAACATAAAGCCATAATCCTCCTCTACAAATGTATGTGTTTCCACTACGTCTATCTGGGGATGACGAGCTGGTGAGAGGAAGAATGTGTTGTGGGATTGCCCTTTCACTCTCGGTCTCACACACAAGTATTCAAAGAAAGTCCCTCTGTACAAGAGGACAGACGTTCTACTCATGAAAGAAAAATAAAAAATGTATCTAATTTGAACCAAATGACGTACATCTTGGTAAGCAACGGAAAAAATATATACATTGTGCAGACTAGTATGTTTCTGATACACAGCAGCCCTCACACACACACACACAAAATATTAATCTCTATACCTAACCTCATTTGTTTTTTTATTTTATCTTTTTTAACACAAGTGCAAATCTTCAAGTTTTCTTTGTATCCATTTTTTTGTAATAGCTTTACTTTTTATATAAATGTATTGTCTTAAAAAAAACAAAAAAAACAACAGTGTTTGTCTTTAAAGAAAAGATTGGTTTTTCTGATAAGGTTTCAAAATAAAAGGTCCCCTCTACCTTTGAGTTCCCCTCCCAGTGAGCCTATCCCACCAACCATTCACCTCACCCTTCCAGTTCAGATTTTCACGTGTATACATACGGCATTGCGTGTAGATTCAACACACACACACACACCCCGATTCTGTATTCATAAAAAAAATGATTCTAACTTAATAATAAAGTGCATTAGTTCAGTTTAAGGTGCTTAGTCTTACAAGTGCCAAGGGATACCCATCACACCCCCTTTCACCTCATCCACCCACTCAAGTGAACGATTTAAGAAGAGGAGCCCTACTCTTTTTTTTTGTTGGGGGGGGGGCAGTGAAACAATCCTCTCCTTCCTGTCCCCATACGACCCCCCCCCCCCCCCCCCCATCCCCTAGCAGTGCACATTCGTCATCAGGTTTGTCTGATTAGTAGACAGAAGGCCTCAGGTAGTAGCTATTGCCGCTGCTGATCAGATCTGGATCAGTAATCCTCCACCATCTCCATCTCATTTAGGCTCAGACGCTCGCCCGCGTTGTGGAACGAGTAGCCTGAAGAGGAGGGGGAGAACGAAAGAAAGAAATGGGGGAGAGAAAGGGAAAAGGAGGCGGCACAGGTGGATGCGGGAGGAGAGCAATTTAGAGAAGGCATCGAGCAACTCAATCAGTTATGACCCAGATCTATGAGCAGCCGAAGAGAACATCCACCAGGCAGGTTTGCCGATTTCTCCAGAGCTGGGTGGTGACAGATCATACTGAGGTGATACATTGTGAAGTGATACGTTTGTAACAAGTGTGCAATAAGTCGTAAGTGTGAATGAGTTGAGGAGGACATGTCTTACCTAGGATGCTGGGGTCAGACTGCAGCATCACGGGCTGTTTCTTCTTCTTCATGCCCCCCTGGGCATCGTACATCCCTCCCTTAGCCATGTGGGCCGCCTGGAACATAGACTGCAGTGCGCTGGGGTTCACGCCCCGCATGGAGTCCTGGAGAAGAGGAATCCAATGAGGTACAGAGAGGAAAGACACACTGGGAGTCTTTCCTTGATTCCTTACATCCTCTCTCCTTGTTCCCACCTCTTCTCTGAGAAAGAGGTGAGAGGACGTGAGGAATCAAGGACATGTTTTAGATTTGTATCCACTGTGCCCAGTCGTAATAGAGAGAAAGGTCTTACCTGCAGAGGGAAGTTGTTCATGGTCAGCCCTGCTACTTCCTTTGATAGCTAAGTGGAGACAGGACGGTAGGAGATCAAAACGAATACAATATGCTATGCACTGAGACAGGGCAGGGCACATACAGACGTCATCACTAGAGGTTGACCGATAATCGGTAGTCAGCCTTTTTGGACGGCGATTATGGACGGTTACATTGCAATCCATGAGGAGACTGCGTGGCAGGCTGACCACCTGTTACGCGAGTGCAGCATCAAAAGGACCTTGTGGCTGCAAGGCGCCTAGGCAAGTTGCTAGCTAGCATTAAACTTCTCATAAAAAGCAATCAATCTTCACATAATCACTAGTTAACCTAGTAATATCATCAACCATGTGTAGTTAACTAGCTTGTCCTGCGTTGCATATAATCAAAAAGAGGTGCCTGTTAATTTATCATCGAATCACAGCCTACTTCAACTACACCAAACGGGTGATGATTTAACAAAAGCACAATCGTTGCACAAATGTACCTAACAATAAACATGAATGCCTTTCTTAAAATCAATTCACAGAAATGTATATTTTTAAACCTGCATATTTAGTTAAAATAAATTCATGTTAGTAGGCAATATTAAACTAGGGAATTTGTGTCACTTCTCTTGCGTTCTGTGCAAGCAGAGTCAGGGTATATGCAGCAGTTTGGGCCGCCTGGCTCGTTGCGAACTGTGTGAAGACCATTTCTTCCTAACAAAGACCGTAATTAATTTGCCAGAATTTGCCATAATTATGACATAACATTGAAGGTTGTGCAATGTAACAGCAATATTTGGACTTAGGGTTGCCACCCGTTCGATAAAATACGGAACGGTTCCGTATTTCACTGAAAGAATAAACATTTTGTTTTCAAAATGATAGTTTCCGGGTTTGGCCATATTAAGGAACAAAGGCTCATATTTCTGTGTTTATTATATTATAATTAAGTCTATGATTTGATATCTAACTGAGTGGTGGAAGGCAGCAGCAGGCTCATAAGCATTCATTCAAAAAGCACTTTACTTCGTTTGCCAGCAGCTCTTAGCAATGCTTGAAGCACAGCGCTGTTTATGACTTCAAGCCTATCAACTCCCGAGATTAGGCTGGCAATACTAAAGTTCCTATAAGAACATCCAGTAGTCAAAGGTAGATGAAATACAAATGTATAGAGAGAAATATTTGACGCGTCATAATTCATATTATTATTTATTCGAGACTAAATTAATTTTATTTCATTTATGTATTATATTAAGTTAAAATAAAAGTGTTCATTGTTCATTCAGTATTGTTGTAATTGTCATATATATATATATATATATATATATATATATAAAAAATAATAATAAAAAATGTAATAAAAAAAAAGAAAGAAGACAATTCGGCCGATTAATCGGTATCGGCTTTCTTTGGTCCTCCAATAAAATCGGTATCGGTGTTGAAAAATCATAATCAGTCGACCTCTAGTCATCACACACACTAATATACTTGAACCACGGACACACTTCCATCATCATAACACTTCATCGGAGGCAGACAGACAGACAACCACACACCTGCTCCTGCTGCCTCTTCTGGTTCTGTTTCTGTTTGGCACGGCGCTCCAGGAACTGCTTGGCGAACTCTTTGGCTTCCATGGTGTCTCCCAGGTAGGAGCAGATAAAGTCCAACACCTCGTAGGGAGACTCTACCTCCTTCAGGTACGCCACGATGGTGGACACTATAGACACACACACACACACACACACACACACACACACGATTGACACAGATTAGAACAGATGTGAGAGAGAAAAGTAGCGGTCATAACCATGTCACAATATGACATAACTTGTCACAACACTCATGACCCATATATTTGTACCTGTTGTGACATATTGCATTATTTTATGGCTGGTTATAACACCTTCATAGTGGCAAAACCCACATTCATTCTAATTAGTTTTCCCCCTGCCAAGAAGTTTCCTTTCGTTTGAAAGTTCATTTCTTAAATCCTTTGTTGTTGTAATGAATTATTTAGTCACGTTTTTGTTATCCATCATATTTTAAATGACCTGTCGAAAACACACCTTTACGACACTGTCAAGAAGCATTGTGACCATCCTGTGTCTGTTACCTTGGACAAAGAAAACACACCTTTACGACACTGTCAAGAAGCATTGTGACCATCACAACCATGTTGTGATGGTCACGGACAGGCCCTTATATCAGTCATCAGTCAAACAGAGTCTTGTCCTGCTCCTGAAACTCGCTCCTGCATTCATCCCAGTCATCAGCAACAGAGCACTGGGGTGGGTGCATGTCTGACATCAACGTGTGCGCAATTAGAATGATAATTTAATATGGTAAATTTGTATTTATTTTTTATATATAAACAAACATACTGTTGACATGTAGGCTATGGTGTGATGGAATGTTTTGTCTTGTGTGGTAGGTTTGGTAGGTATTGACACTTAAGTCCGTGTCATAACCAGCCATAAAATAACCAGCGTGGTAGGTATTGACATTTATGTAGGTGTCATAACCAGCCATAAAATAACCAGCGTGGTAGGTAATGACATTTATGTAGGTGTCATAACCAGCCATAAAATAACTAGCGTGGTAGGTATTGACATTTATGTAGGTGTCATAACCAGCCATAAAATAACTAGCGTGGTAGGTAATGACATTTATGTAGGTGTCATAACCAGCCATAAAATAACTAGCGTGGTAGGTAATGACTTTTATGTAGGTGTCATAACCAGCCATAAAATAACTAGCGTGGTAGGTAATGTCATTTATGTAGGTGTCATAACCAGCCATAAAATAACTAGCGTGGTAGGTATTGCCATTTATGTAGGTGTCATAACCAGCCATAAAATAACTAGCGTGGTAGGTATTGACATTTATGTAGGTGTCATAACCAGCCATAAAATAACTAGCGTGGTAGGTATTGACATTTATGTAGGTGTCATAACCAGCCATAAAATAACTAGCGTGGTAGGTCATGACATTTATGTAGGTGTCATAACCAGCCATAAAATAACCAGCGTGGTAGGTATTGACATTTATGTAGGTGTCATAACCAGCCATAAAATAACTAGCGTGGTAGGTATTGACATTTATGTAGGTGTCATAACCAGCCATAAAATAACTAGCGTGGTAGGTAATGACATTTATGTAGGTGTCATAACCAGCCATAAAATAACTACAGGTCTAAATATATGTGCCATGGCAGTGTTATAACAGGTTATGACAACTGTTTTGACATGGTTATGACTGTCATAATGTGTTATGACACTGGGTGTCAAGTAAAGTGTTCCCAAAATGTATTATGGACAAAAGGCAAAAGTCATGTAGATAAGAGTTCGGGGGATTTAGAGAGTGAGGGAGAGGAGAGGTGAAAGCATAGACAGCAGGGTTGCGAGTGTTTCCCATCCAGCGAAGAGGACGACCGTTCGGGTTAGGTGGTGACGGTCTCAGGGGAAAAGGAGGGGAACGGTGGAAGAGTTCCAAGTCCAGAGGAGAGGAGGAGTTGTGACATCATAGGAAGAGCTAAGGAGTTACAGAAGGTGTGTTTTACCGTCCTGTTGGGAGGAGGAGTTGTGACATCATAGGAAGAGCTAAGGAGTTACAGAAGATGTGTTTTACTGTCCCGTTGGGAGGAGGAGTTGTGACATCATAGGAAGAGCTAAGGAGTTACAGAAGGTGTGTTTTACCGTCCCGTTGGGAGGAGTTGTGACATCATAGGAAGAGCTAAGGAGTTACAGAAGGTGTGTTTTACCGTCTCGTTGGGAGGAGTTGTGACATCATAGGGAGAGCTAAGGAGTTACAGAAGGTGTGTTTTACCGTCCCGTTGGGAGGAGTTGTGACATCATAGGAAGAGCTAAGGAGTTACAGAAGGTGTGTTTTACCGTCCCGTTGGGAGGAGTTGTGACATCATAGGAAGAGCTAAGGAGTTACAGAAGGTGTGTTTTACCGTCCCGTTGGGAGGAGGAGTTGTGACATCATAGGAAGAGCTAAGGAGTTACAGAAGGTGTGTTTTACCGTCCCGTTGGGAGGAGTTGTGACATCATAGGAAGAGCTAAGGAGTTACAGAAGGTGCGTTTTACCGTCCCGTTGGGAGGAGTTGTGACATCATAGGAAGAGCTAAGGAGTTACAGAAGGTGTGTTTTACCGTCCCGTTGGGAGGAGGAGTTGTGACATCATAGGGAGAGCTAAGGAGTTACAGAAGGTGTGTTTTACCGTCCCGTTGGGAGGAGGAGTTGTGACATCATAGGAAGAGCTAAGGAGTTACAGAAGGTGTGTTTTACCGTCCCGTTGGGAGGAGTTGTGACATCATAGGAAGAGCTAAGGAGTTACAGAAGGTGTGTTTTACCGTCCCGTTGGGAGGAGGAGTTGTGACATCATAGGGAGAGCTAAGGAGTTACAGAAGGTGTGTTTTACCGTCCCGTTGGGAGGAGTTGTGACATCATAGGAAGAGCTAAGGAGTTACAGAAGGTGTGTTTTACCGTCCCGTTGGGAGGAGTTGTGACATCATAGGAAGAGCTAAGGAGTTACAGAAGGTGTGTTTTACCGTCCCGTTGGGAGGAGTTGTGACATCATAGGAAGAGCTAAGGAGTTACAGAAGGTGTGTTTTACCGTCCCGTTGGGAGGAGTTGTGACATCATAGGAAGAGCTAAGGAGTTACAGAAGGTGTGTTTTACCGTCCCGTTGGGAGGAGGAGTTGTGACATCATAGGAAGAGCTAAGGAGTTACAGAAGGTGTGTTTTACCGTCCCGTTGGGAGGAGTTGTGACATCATAGGAAGAGCTAAGGAGTTACAGAAGGTGTGTTTTACCGTCCCGTTGGGAGGAGGAGTTGTGACATCATAGGAAGAGCTAAGGAGTTACAGAAGGTGTGTTTTACCGTCCCGTTGGGAGGAGGAGTTGTGACATCATAGGAAGAGCTAAGGAGTTACAGAAGGTGTGTTTTACCGTCCCGTTGGGAGGAGTTGTGACATCATAGGAAGAGCTAAGGAGTTACAGAAGGTGTGTTTTACCGTCCCGTTGGGAGGAGTTGTGACATCATAGGAAGAGCTAAGGAGTTACAGAAGGTGTGTTTTACCGTCCCGTTGGGAGGAGTTGTGACATCATAGGAAGAGCTAAGGAGTTACAGAAGGTGTGTTTTAACGTCCCGTTGGGAGGAGTTGTGACATCATAGGAAGAGCTAAGGAGTTACAGAAGGTGTGTTTTACCGTCCCGTTGGGAGGAGTTGTGACATCATAGGAAGAGCTAAGGAGTTACAGAAGGTGTGTTTTACCGTCCCGTTGGGAGGAGGAGTTGTGACATCATAGGAAGAGCTAAGGAGTTACAGAAGGTGTGTTTTACCGTCCCGTTGGGAGGAGTTGTGACATCATAGGAAGAGCTAAGGAGTTACAGAAGGTGTGTTTTACCGTCCCGTTGGGAGGAGGAGTTGTGACATCATAGGAAGAGCTAAGGAGTTACAGAAGGTGTGTTTTACCGTCCCGTTGGGAGGAGTTGTGACATCATAGGAAGAGCTAAGGAGTTACAGAAGGTGTGTTTTACCGTCCCGTTGGGAGGAGTTGTGACATCATAGGAAGAGCTAAGGAGTTACAGAAGGTGTGTTTTACCGTCCCGTTGGGAGGAGTTGTGACATCATAGGAAGAGCTAAGGAGTTACAGAAGATGTGTTTTACCGTCCCGTTGGGAGGAGTTGTGACATCATAGGAAGAGCTAAGGAGTTACAGAAGGTGTGTTTTACCATCCCGTTGGGAGGAGGAGTTGTGACATCATAGGAAGAGCTAAGGAGTTACAGAAGGTGTGTTTTACCGTCCCGTTGGGAGGAGGAGTTGTAGGCTTGGGTGTTAGGAGGTGAAGGGAGTGACGGAGGGAGGTAACTGTCTCTTAACGTCCAGTGTAGGTGGTGTTGAGGGTTAGGAGGTGGTGGTGGTGGTGGTGGTGGTGGTGGGGGGAGTAACAGAAAGAGGTCAAGGTTCTTACCGTCCAGTGGGGAAGAGGTGTTGTTGGCTTGGGTGTTGAGGGCATGCAGCATCTGTTCACACCAGGTGGTGAACCCGTCCTGAGGCGTCTTGATGCCCTGCAGCAGCTTCAGCAGCTTGTCCTCCTCATCCGTACGCTGCTTCCTACGACTTAACATATACTGCTCACTACAGGGAGGGAGAGGGTGGGGGTGGGGGGGTGGGTTAAATACACACGCAAACATACCGACAGTCACATAAACCATTTACTGCTCACAAGGACAGAGTGAGGGGGTATTTAAATACACACGGCACCCAAGGAGAGACATTAAAGCGCACACAAAAACTCAGTGAGCGTTTGAATATAGATCAAGTTGGAGAAAGTTCGGGGGGGGGGGGGGGGGGGGGCGACGACAAGGGAGCAAATAGGACAGACAGGGAGAGAGAAAGAGGGAGAGTGAGATCAAGGCTTTCGGGTGCATGTATAGCGAGAGCTCTACTGAGAGGTGTTGTTCTCATCTACCTGAGTGAGGGGCTGCTGCGGCTGTTCTTCAGACCCTGCATGCTGCCACCTCTGGACTGGTTCTTCACCGCCTCCTCCCACAGACCCATGGCCCCTCCGCCTCCAGCCTTACCCTCCATCCCCCCTCCGCCTCCCCACAGGCCCCCTGGGACAGCACCTCCGTCCCCCCACTGACCCATGGACATGCCTTGATGCTGAGGAGAGAGAGGAGATGGAACAACAATATTAGACCAGAGTGGACAAGGAACCAACAGAAAGCATCCAATGTGATAATAATGCATTGTACCGTGCCTACAAGCATTTCCACAGCCTCTCATTGTGAGTGCTGTATGTGGGAGTGTCAGCACTCGGTCTCATTCTTCCCATTCTTTGGATGACATGTTTGTGCTTGCACAGTCTGTGGCTTCCTATTCGAGTGGTCTTAAGCCGAGTGAATCCCAGAAACTCTGAAGAACACTGTACATGTGTGCGCATATGCTATTATACTACTTTGCGGTCTTATCTGTGTGTGTGTTTTAGTAACTACTCACGCGTTCCCTCTGTTGCTGCTGGGCTCTCTGCTGCTGTTTGAGAAGCCTCTCGGCTTCCTGCATGTCCAGCAGACTGAGGCCCTTGGCCCCTGGCTTGTTGAGGCCCCCAGTTCCCCAGCCAGACCCCACCCCAGAGCCTGAGCCCTGCTGAGGGGCCTGCTGGAGCAGCTTCATGATTAGCTCCTGCTGCTGGCGACACTGGAGGGGAGGGGAGAAACACACACACACACAGCGTGAGGGTACTTTATGTACAAGATAGGATGGAAATCCAAAGATAGATAGACATGCATTATAGCCTCCCCCCACACACTATCAAGACACTATCAAGAAAAATACAATTAAAATAAAAAAACATGTCAAAGTACTCAACACCCTCTGAAACAGTTCAGGTAAAATCTTCCGATTTCATCAGCTCTAACATTGTACTCACCTGTTTGCGTCTGAAGATCTCCTCCTCCTCCCTCCTCTTCTGCTCCTCCTGCTGCCTCCTTTTCTCCTCTCTCCTCTTGCGCTGCTCCTCCTCTTCGCGCTTCGTCCTGAGTTCAGCCTCCCTCCTCTCCTGCTGGAGCTGCCATAGGGGTCAGAGGTCAATGTGGAAGACCACTAGGTCAATACAGACTGAACTATTTCAACACATTTTTGCTTGTTAGGTTTTTCCATGGGAAAAATACCCCTAATCGAAAAATGTTTTAGAAAAAAGGGCCAGAATATACAGTGTTTGGAAAGTATTCAGACCCCTTGACTTTTCCACATTTTGTTAAGTTACAGCCTTATTCTAAAATGGATTAAATCTGGCTTTTTTCCCCCTCATCAATCCACATAATGACAAAGTAAAAACAGGTTTTATTTACAAATAAACTAAAACATAATCACATTTACATAAGTATTCAAACCATTTACTCAGTACTTCATTGAAGCACCTTTGGCAGTGATTACGGCCTTGAGTCTTATTGGGTACGACGCTGCAACCCTGGCCCGCCTGTATTTGGGGAAATTCTCCCATTTTTCTCTGCAGATCCTCTCAAGATCTGTCAGGTCAGATGAGGAGGGTTGCTGCACAGCTATTTTCAAGTCTCTCCAGAGATGTTAGATCAGGTTCAAGTCCAGGCTCTGGCTGGGCCACTAAAGGACATTCAGAGACTTGTCCCGAAGCCACTCCTGTGGGTCTTGGCTTTGTGCTTAGAGTTGTTGTCCTGTTGGAAGGTGAACCTTCGTCCCAGTTGGAGGTCCTGAGGGCTCTGGAGCAGGTTTTCATCAAGGATCTCTGTACTTTGCTCCGTTCATCCTTCCCTTAATCCTGAGTAGTTTCCCAGTCCCTGCCGCTGAAAAACATCCCCACAGCATGAAACTGCCACCACCATGCTTCACCGTAAGGATGGTGCCAGGTTTCCTCCAGACGTGTCACTTGGCATTCAGTCTAAAGAGTTCAATCTTGGTTACATCAGACCAGAGAATCTCCAAATCATGTCCAATCAACTGAATTTACCACAGGTGGACTCCAATCAAGTTGTAGAAACATCTCAAGGATGATCAACAGGACATACATAAGCTCAATTTTGAGTCTCATAGCAAAGGTTTTTCAAACCTAAGGTATTTCAGTTATTTATTTGTAAATAAATTTGCAAAAATGTCTAAAAACCTGTTTTCACTTTGTCATGATGGGTTGTTGTGTGTAAATTGTTGAGGAATTTGTTTTATGTAATTCATTTCAGAAATAAAGGCTGTAACATAGCTAAATGTGGAAAAGGGGATGGGGTCTTTTATAGTTTCAGAATCCAGTGTAGACATGCCAGCTGAATTCAGAGACTGAAAGACTCTTGGTTCCAAGATATCCTCATTTTGATGTACAGTACCAGTCAAAGGTTTGGACACACCTACTCATTCAAGGGTTTTTCTTTATTTTTTACTATTTTCTACATAGTACCAAAGTGTTAAACAACTCAAAATATATTTTATATTTGAGATTCTTCAAAGTAGCCACCCTTTGCGTTGATGACAGGTAAAGGTGACATGAAGCTGGTTGAGAGAATGCCAAGAGTGTGCAAAGTTGTCATCAAGGCAAAGAGTGGCTACTTTGAAGAATCTCAAATATAAAACTTATTTTGATTTGTTGAACACTTTTTGGGTTACATGATTCCATATGTGTTATTTGATAGTTTTGATGTCGTCACTATTACTCTACAATGTAGAAAATAGTCAAAAGAAAGACTTGGATGAGTTGGTGTGACCAAACTTTTGACTAGTACTGTATGTGACCCATTTCAGGAAGCTAGGCGTATGTCGGATGTCACTACTTCACAGGAGAGGCATTTGAACGTCTTTATTTTTTTTTTAGAAAAATTTGTTTTTGGGGGGCAGAAATGCCTTCTGGAACATGTGAAAATTCATGTGTCCTCATAACAAAAATGAATTCCATCTGTAAATACAATTGTTTCATTACAAGCTTAGTTGGTGTAGCCGAGGAAAGACGGGAATCTTCCCGCTAGCCATGATTAGCTGAGATAATGGCTGGGCTGGACCTTCCCGGGAGATGAGTTTCGATTGGTCTTCCATGTAGCATGCTTCTGTCTATAACGTGAGCTGCTCAGTGTATGTTGATAGTCCTTTCTACTGCAGCGTTTTTGAAAGATATAACTTTAGCCATCAAGAACTATAAAAGTTGTGCTACTTTTCTCAACAACGTTAATGCCCCTGAACTTAGCAGGTGCTATATACAGATCAGTAGGAAAAAAAGTGATGGGCTACTTTCTGCAGTGTGAACCGGAGTGACTTGACACAACGCTGGCCAAACAAAACTGAGTTAAATGGTTCCAGTCTACCATGAAGCGTTCATCCATGTAAGAGTCTAGCTGCAAGTTAAAAGCGTACTGTTAGCAAGCTAGTGAACGTTAGCTGGCCGGCTCGCTAGCTAACGTTACGTGTATGATCTGTGTAGTAATATTATTTGAATCAGAAATCAATTTTTAATCGCTAGTTATAGCCTAATTTTAGCTTGCTAACATTGAACCTAGTTGGTTAGCTTAAGTTACCTGCAGATTCATACTGCAGCGAGGACAATGTTTGTATTGGTAGTAGTAGGAGTTGGGATTATGCCGGGTCATTGTTTAGCTAGCTACGTGTCTAAACAAAGACTCCACTTCGACAGATGATTACATTACTCATCAAGTTAGCCAGGTGTGATTACAGCCATCTATTGTATTTTATGAACGTGACAAGTGACCCATCCACTTATCTAGATGTTGTTTTGGGGTGGTTATAGCATTTCTTTCACATGACCCGTCAATTTAGACAATTGAGTGTGGGATGGCGTCATGTAATAATTATAAAAATATTTATACAAATCATTTTTATCTAGACACTGTTTTTGATATTGCGACTATGTAAGTAACCATTTCACTGTACCGTTTACACCTTCTGTGTCCTGTACATGTGACAAATAAACTTAGACTTGATTTGAAATAGTGTGTGTTTACCAGAAACGGTAATGTGAACAACATGACTTGCACCAAAATCAGATTAGGATATAGGCCAAGGATTAGATAGTACATTTTCACCTGGCTACTTTTTTTTTTTTTTTTAAACAGTTTTAGTCTTGATATCTTTGGCTGTTAACTACACTACTCCCTCTGTTTAGCACATGGCCTCATATGGGAATCCTTAAAGAGATGGGTGGGGCTAAGGCTTTAGAGCGTGTAAACGATGCTGAATGAGTGAAGACAAAGAGCTCTTCAGTAGGTGTACCAAAATATTCAAGGGCCATTCTCTCAAAAGCGGGGTTACAAGTTTAGCAACTTTCAAAGCAGAATTACATTCCCATTGTTCCCCAACTGCAGTGGATGATGTACCATTTTCTGTCTGTCTCTTTTATCCAATATGAAAAACACAATTTCAAATGTTGCTACATAAAACCGAATCCAGGCGGTCAGTCACATCAATTTATGTGGAAATCTACAACGGTGTGTTACTAGGTTCCCACAGCCAGAGGGCGCCAGCACTCACCTTCTGAAGCTGTTCGAGTGTTGGACCCTGAGTTGAAGAATTCATTGTTAAGTCCCATAAACTGGCTTCACCGCCTGCATGGACAGAAGAGAGAGAGGGGAGGGGGATAAGAGAGTGTTGGAAAGTCATCCCACTCTATACTGTGGCAGTGAGCAAAAAATTCACAAGCACTGACATTGATTGATGAATGTATACGTATGCACACAGCGTCTGTGTACCTGATTGCTGTGAAGCTGAGGTATGCATGTCCCACATGGACCCTGTATCTGGCACTGACATCGACCTGTTCACTGAAGGCATCATACCCTGTTCTCCACACCTAGGACAAAAAAGCGAGACTTGTAAAACATGGAAACTGCAAGGGAAATGCTTACCAAACGGGTTGGAACCGGGAACCGGAAAAGACTGACATTTTTTGAGGAACAGAATCAGAACAGGGAACGAAAGTGATCTGTACTGTTCCAGAACAGAACCGTTATTTTAAAAGAATGGTAACAGATTAATAACGTATTTTAGGTTCTGGGCATTTTTTCTTCAGTCCCACAAAAAGCATTGCTAGTGTGTGTGCGTAGGCAACTTGTCCCTCTCCTTTCAAAGCATAGTCTAGAAGCCTACTGACGTTACAAGTGTGACTCCAAAATAAGGGAGAGAAATGTTTTATTAGAGAAGAATGGATTAAACTTTTCAATGCCAGTTATGTTTTACATTGGATTTATTAACTACAAAAAGACGTGTTATTTAAATTCTGGTGCTGCTCTGCACACACAATCTTGTTAGCTAGCTAGCTGGTCCAACATTAAGCCAACTCTCTGAGGTTCAAACATTCAAAGTTCATTCGTAGAAGCCACTCCTCCGTAGGTATAATCTGTGGGCCTAATTCAGAATGAAACGATTGGAAAATAAATGTAGTTCCAACCCGATATCAGCTGCAAGATTATTCTTTTGATATAGCCTTTTCATTTTGTTACACCTTTACTTGATAAGTGGCTCCACTTTGCTTAGTTCCAATTCCATTTTCCACAAAACTTAATGTGTTATTTTTCCCTATGACGTACCTGTTGATGAGCTGGAATAGCTGCTGCTGCTGCTGGAGCTGCTGATAGAGAGCAGCTGCTGCCAAGTCCTGTTGCTGCTGCTTCTTCAGACGGTCCTGATCCATGTTACCCTGAGAGGAACACACAGGATAAATACAGGAACAGTCACACACACAGGAGAAACATACAGGCTACATGCACAGCTCAATGTCCACACACACACACAAATCTCATAAAACACAGCAAGAGCAAACCCCCAAATTCTCAGCCTCCAATATCTATGCTGGGGGGGGGGTCAGTCTGGGGGGGGTCAGTCTGTTATATCTAGTGTAATTCTCCTGTCTTATCTGGTGTCCTATGTGAATTTAAGTATGCTCCCTCTAAGAGGACCTGAGCCCTAGGACCATGCCTCAGGACTACCTGGGCTGAAGACTCCTGGCTGCCCAGAGTCCTCCTCGGTCGTGCTGCTGCTCCAGTTAACTGTTCTGCCTGAGGCTATGGAACCCTGACCTGTTTACCGGACGTTCTACCTTGTCCCGGACCTGCTGCTTTGCTTGCTGTTTGGGGTTTTAGGCTGGGTATCTGTATCTGTATAAGCACTTTGTGACATCTTACTGATGTAAAAAGGGCTTTATGAATCAACTTCCATTGTACAAATACAACAATAGATGACTACACTATAAATAAGTAGAGGCTATAGCATTGAACACTACTCTCGACAGTAGTCGTAGAACAAAAACCCTCTACATTCCACACACCCCCACGCCATCAACACAGAATACTACTACGTTTGTTTTCCCCTCCAGCAAACTCCACAAACCACCCCATCCCCAGGCTGCCTCACTCACAGCAGGACCCCGGGGTGGCAGCGGCTGCGGGCGCGGTGGTGGAGGTCTCACCAGCAGGGGCGGTGGGGAGGGCCCGGGGGCGAAAGGCACGCGCCCCCACATCTTGATGACGTCGCCCAGCGGCTGGAAGCCCTCGTCGCAGCCCCTCTTCACCAGCAGAGACATGGAGAAGTAGCCCGCCTGGAACCACTCGTACATCTCCAGGGTGGTGAACGGACCTACGGGGGAGGGAGAGTAGTGACACAAAAATTGCGACTGTGTGTGTGCATGTATGTTGCGACTGTGCGTGCATGTTGCGACTGTGTGTGTGCGCGCATGCTGCGACTGTGTACGTGTGCGTGCATGTTGCGACTGTGCACGCGCATGTTGCGACTGTGCGCGCTGCCACTGTGCGCGCGCGCGCATGTTGCGACTGTGTGTTGCGACTGTGTGCGTGTGCGTGTGTTGCGACTGTGTGTGTGTGTGTGTGTTGCGACTGTGTGTGTGTGTGTGTGTTGCGACTGTGTGTGTGTGTGTTGCGACTGTGTGTGTGTGTTGCGACTGTGTGTGTGTGTGTGTGTATGTTGTCACTGTGTGTGTGTGTGTATGTTGTGACTGTGTGTGTTGCGACTGTGTGTGTGTGTTGTGAAAGTGTGTGTGTGTTGCGACTGTGTATGTTGCGACTGTGTGTGTGTACCCTGGATCTCTGCCTGGGGGTCCTTGTAGAACCACTTCATGGCAGCGTCGTGGGAGAGGGGCAGGGCGGAGGCTGTGTTTCTGCTCTCCTGCAGCGTCTGGGTAAAACACTCCTCCTCTAGAGAGGTGTCCTGCAGGGACGCCACCATCTTCTCTGCCTCCTGCACACAGAGGAAGACAGACAGGTGGGGTTCATAAAACACTACTATCACTTATCTAGGCTGTACTCTTACCAATGTTTCCCCTGTAATGTTACAATCCGTCTTACAGGTCCTTACAGTCCAGGGTTTCATATATGTTCAGGAAACCCGTCCCCAGACTAGTAGAGTTCCTACCTGTTGCAGGTGCTTCATGCCATCGTCATCCTCGGTGTCACCCCCTGGTGGCAGGGGGAGGTGGGTAGCAGCAGAGGAGGAGGAGGCAGAGGGAGGGGGGGAAGGCAGACTGGAGGAGGTGCTGGGGCTCTGCTGGGTGGTGGAGTCCTCTGCTGGTGATCCTTCAGGAACTACTACAACAACAGAGCAATAAGTAAGTGGGGAGGAGTGGAAGTTAAAACACAGAGAGAACATGGCTAGTGTTCACACAATTTCTATCTATAAATGGTGTCTCTTTTTCACATGTCTTTGAAATTCAAATCATTTAAACTTCATTAGAGAGAGAAAGAAAGAGTAACACAGAACACTCGTACCTTCACTTGGCATCTTGCTGGCCTTGGCAGGGACAGGAACAGCGAGAGGAGCAGGAGCAGGAAGAGGGTGGCTGTCGGCCATCTGAGAGGCCTCCAGCTCAGCCACTGTGAGGGAGAGCTGGGGCATGGGGGGGTTGAGGCCCAGGGCTGGAGGGGCAGAGGAGGAGGGGGGACTGGTTCTGTTCTTCACCTCCCCGTCACTGGCTGATTCCTTGACGTCAACTAGAGAGGGGAGAGTGAGGGGGAAAAAAGGCCAGAAAATAAAACGTTTGTTAAAATTATTTTTAATTAGGAGAGATTGAGTTAAAAAACACCCATAAACCTTTGAGATAAAGATATCAATTAAAAAGTAACTAAAAGTAAGAAAGAGTGCAGCTCTCTCACCCCTCTGTCCTCCATTCATGATCCTCTCCATGCCAGACAGGCTCTCTTCCTCCTCCTCAATCCCCTGGAAGTCAAACTCCTCATCCTTTGACAGAGACAGACACAATTAGCTGAAAATGTATTACTGTCACACACCAACTGAATTCACAGAATAACTAGACACAGAAAGACAGGCATGTTTGTAGACTACCTCCTTGTACACATGCACACTAACACACCAACCTTGGATAGGGGAAGGAAAGCGCCGGATGCGTCGAAGGTGCCCATTTCTCCGTCCTCTTCATCAGTGCACCACTCAGGCAGTCCGTCTCTGTCGTCATCTAACCCTTCGCTCCCGGCCCGCCTGCGACCTCCGCCGAAGTCAAACTCAAACTTCCTGCGACGCCCCTCAACCGGACCGTCGTGCTCCCGCCAGCCTGCAGACCTTGGGCCTCCGTCTGAAAGAGTTAGAGATGAAGGGAAAGATAAGGTGACATCCCTCTGTGCTGTGTGTACGTCTCCAGAATAGTGTGCGTGTGCGCTACCATCTAATCTACGTGCTCCGGCCAGTCTCCAGCTGCCTCCTGGGTCGGCCCCTTCCTCTTCCTCCTGCTCCTCTCTGAGGGTACGCCAGTTCTCACTGTCAGACCGTGTGTAGTCCTTCCTCGGCACCCCCGGCACAGGTACACCCGTCACCTCCTCTAATCCAACACGTACCCCCTCCCTGGCACGCGCAGGCTTCTCAAAACGCCTCTCGCCCCTGGAGGAAGAGGGGAAAACTTGGGAAATAGAAGTTACTCTTACATTTTAAGCTTTACCTTTATCTGAGCCGGGAAGGTCATTTCTGAAAGATGAGTCACTTGGATTAAGGACACCTTCAACAATTTCAATTAAATCTAAAAAAAATAATTGTTTTTATATATATTTTTTTTTTTATATCGCTCCTCCAGTTACTTAGTAACCAATAAGCTTCTCATTCACATCCTAACCATTTCATTTCAGATTTCAAGGCAAATGGGGAAGGAGTGAAACAGTAGAGAGAGACAGGGTAGTGACAGAGGAAGTGAGTGTTTACCTGTCATCCCAGCTCTGGCTGCGATAGATCTCTCTGGCTCCGCGGCCGAAGCCCACCTCTCCCTCCTCAATACTTCTTTGGTAGAATCCTCCACTCTCTCCTCGGCCTCGCCCTAGAACAAGAACCACACAGAGACACGCCATTTCCTTCACTGTACCAGACCGGACACACTTGAGATTCATATGCAAACAACGCTGTGCAAGCAAAGGGAGTACATAAGCCAGGCGGTAAGACAGGGACTATTTAGACAGGGCCAAGAGGAATCACAGACGTCAGATGAGATCACAAAAGCTAAACACATAAAAGCAAGTCTGGCTTAAATAAACTGTTTACCTTCTGTGTTGTTATGGCTTGAGCTCAGTGCACCTTTCATTGGGTTAGAATTCACCCAGAGCGCCAGATCTGGGATCAGCTGACCTTCCCTAAATCCTAAAGTTACTATTTGTCGCCCCCCCCCCCCACA